>NW_012148075.1:3611524-3612176 GCF_000956105.1 Propithecus coquereli
AGTTCTACCTAGTACAATAAAACAAGGAAATGAAATAAAGGCATACAAATTGGAAAGGAGGAAATAAAATTGTTCCTGTGTACAATTGGTATGATAGTCTACTTAGAAAATTCCAAGGAATCTATTAAAAAAACCTTCTACAAATAATAAATGATTACAGCAAGGTTGCAAGATATAAAACCAACATACAAAAAAATCAATTGTATTTCCATATAATAGCAATGAGAATTTTGAAAGCAAAATTAAAAACACAATACAATTTATAATCTCTCAAGAAATGAGTACTTAGGTGAATATCTAACAAAGCAAGTATAGTTGTCCCTGAGTATCCATGTGGTATTGGTTCCAGGCTCCCCTTGCAGATCTGAAAATCCCTGGGTGCTCAAATTCCTTATATAAAATGATGTAGTATTTGCCTATAATTTATGCATATCTTCTCATACACTTTAAATCACTTCCATATTACTTATAACACCTAATACAATGTAAATGCTATATAAATAGCTATTATACTGTATTTTTATTTGTATTATTTTTTATTTTTATATTTTTTTCTTAATTTATTTTTATCCATGGTTGGTTGAATCCATGGATATGGCACTGCAGGTATGGAGGGCTGACTGTATAACACTTGTTTACTGAAAACTACAAA
>NW_012148075.1:3617731-3619411 GCF_000956105.1 Propithecus coquereli
TTTTTGATTCATTTTGAGTTGATTTTTGCACAGGGTGAGAGGCAGGGGTCTAGTTTCATTCTTGTGTATATGGATATACAGTTTTCTTAGAACCATCTAAGAGACTGTTCTTCCTTCAGTGTATGTTCTCAATGACTTTGTCAAACATCAGTTGGCTATAGATATATGGATTAATTTCTGTGTTCTCTATTATGTTCCATTGATCTATATTTCTGTTTTGATGCCAGTACAATGTTGTTTTGGCTACTACAGATTTGTAGTGTATTTTGAAATCTGGCGTGATGCCTCCAGCTTTGTTCTTTTTGCTCAGGATGGCTTTAGCTAATTGGGGTCTTTTGTGATTCCGTATAAATTTTAGGATTTTTTTTCTATTTCTGTGCTGATTGTCATTGGTATATTGATGGGGATTGCATCGAATCTGTAGATTACTTTGGATAGTATGGTTATATTAACAGTATTAATTCCTCTGATCCATGAGCATGGCATGTTTTTTCCATTTTTTTAATATCCTCTTCAATTGCTTTCATCAGTGTTTTATAGTTTTACTTGTAGAGGTCTTTCATTTTCATGGCTGTTTTATTATAGGTATTTTTTATAGCTAGTATAAATGGTATTTCCTTCTAAATTTCTTTTTCAGCTAGATTGTTGTTTGTGTATAGAAATGCTACAGATTTTTGAATGCTGATTTTGTATCCTGCAATTTTACTGAATTAGTTTATCAGTTCTAACAGTTTTTTGGTAGAGTCTTTAGGTTTTCCTATATGAAATCATGGTGTCTGCAATCAGGAATGATTTAACTTCCTTCTTTCCAATTCGGATGCCCTTTATTTCTTTCTATTGCCTAATTATTTTGGTTAGATTAATGAATTATTATATATCAAACACCCATGTATCATGTCGCTGGTCAAAAAAAAGAACATTTTCTGAATTTCAGAAGCCCTCTTAGTATCCTTCATAATCACAATCTTATCTCCTAAATTGCCTCTTTCAAATCTGGCAAATGCTCCCAGAGGAAAGTCAGGCCCCATAATCTAAAGTGGGCAATTCCTCACTATCATTTGAAGGTGCTCAGATGTTTTCAAGCAGAAGCTGTTGGTATAGTTTTCAAGTTATCTGCAATGGAAAATTCAGTATAAATGATCTAGTATTCTGGTATTGAGAAAAAATGCACACAAGTCTCTTCTTTTGGTATTTGTTCTTTTTGTATCTCACAGTGACTCTTCCCTCAGAGATAATCAAGGTATCTCTCTGGCACCTGTTCTGCTAAGGCTGTAACAATAACACATATTTTAGTCTATGAAAGTGTTTTCTGTCATCTAGAGAAGAGAAAATTAACGTCCCAGAGAGAGGTGGTAAAATATCTGTTTTTACAAGAACTCATATTTCCTGATTCCCGTGGATTGCATGACACTGTAAAAATCAATCAGAATTTGAAAAGCGAGATTAAAGTTGCTGAAATAATTTCAGTGCTGTTCTCTGACTTGACCCAAATCCAATTCTGTAAAAAAGTCCAAAAGTACAGTTAATCAGGCATATCCAAAATTTCTGTACTCTATTTCCTATTTGTGGTAGAAACCCAAAGAAGAGTTAGGATAAGATGACAAATGAAAGTGTTTGGGTCATATGGGCTTTTCCTGGATAAGGCTGTAAGGAGTGATCCTCTGATTATATTTTAGGAGA
>NW_012148075.1:3624011-3626046 GCF_000956105.1 Propithecus coquereli
TTTATTCGTTCCTAATAATCCACAATTTTGAAGCTTTTAGAGAAGGTATTATTTTTCAATTTGAGAGAAATTAGATTACATTTGTAGGCTCCTATGAAGGGCCCAGGAAAGGAGAGTTTATTTAAACAAAGAGGAAATAAGGGATAGAATAATTTCCCAGAGAAAATTGGATAGGTTTATTCGAAGATTCCAGGTTTCTTCTGAAGAAGAGAAGAGATTCTAGCGAAAGACAGACATTAATAAGATTTCATGGATAGGGAAAAGAAGCAAATGGAATTTGTACTTGACAGACTCAATTTCCTGTGCCGAGTAGGAGGCAAGGTAATTTACTGAGAAACAAAAAATTAGGTGGGCTAGAGCCCTTAATGAAATGCATGAAAGTTTGAAAAACACTTTTAAAATGAAAAGGGTCCTGACCGGGGGACTGTAAATAAATCATTACCTGATTATAGAAAAGACTTGTATAATGGCACTATTTATACACTTATGATATTTTGTTTAATACAACCTAAAATTTGGAATAGAAGAGAAAATGATGGACTGATCCAGAATGGGGACAATTTTAATGTTTATAAGAAGAGATAGAGAGATTGAAAGAAAGAAAGTAAAAAATAGTGAAGAAAGACAGGGGTGCTAATGGTAATACCATGGTTAATAAGATTTGTTTTAACCTACATGCTGGATGCACAGAAGATTATCCAGGGCCGAGTTTCACTTACTCTCTACTAGGGGAAAGATGACACAACTATAATAGAATATATGATATGATAAATGTCATAAAAGGTATATACACAACACTTTGAGAAAACAATTTAGGAAGAATTAATGTTTCGCTTATGGGGTGATACAAGTGGGAGAGGGGATCATGGATAGAATTTAGAGTTATCTTTAAAGTGTAAATGGGTAGTTAGAACTGGGACCTCTCTCAAGCAGAAGTTGGCCAAAAGTATGTTCAAGTATTCATTCCTTCAACAAATATTTGAGCACCTGCTATACCAGATAGTTTTGTAAGTATTTTAATATCTGGGAAGAATATAATACCAAAAAACCCCTTTCCTTGGCGTTTATATTACAGTAGGGAAAATATACAACACATAAGATAAAAAACTAATAATATAGTATGTTAGATGGTATGAAGTGCTAAAGAGAAAAATAGATAAAGCCATAGACTGTTGATGCTGGTGGTGGGTGGTGGGGGTGCATCACTCAATCCCTCATGGCAGGTGAACAGAGCACACTCCTTAAAAATGTTGATTCTCATGCCAATGCAGACGCCCCATTGGCTCACTGCACCGACTTGAAATAGGGAGACACTTTACTGCAGACACTATCACAAGGTGCTGTATGAGATTAATAGAAACTATTTGGAAGGGTAGGCAAATATTCTCTGGATGCCTGTAAACTACTGAATTGGGGAACCCCTAAGCACAGCTGTGGAACTGTTGTAACTCAGAAATATTAAAGATGGAAGGAATGTTATCCATGCCCTAACTCAGCCTCCTCAGTTTAAAGTGGTTTGTGGGGGTAAGTGGTTTGCTCAAGGGTGCACAGATAGTTGGTGGCAGACCTGATGTTCAAGTCCCCTTCTGCTTCCATTAAACCAACTTTTCATTTTGCCTCAGGCAGACCACAGGCTCAGAGAGGGAGCAAGACCTTGAAGAAATAGAACTGGATAGAGAGCTAAGGGAGAGTATTTAATAAGGGGCCACCTTGTGTCAGGTACAGTTCGAGGATTTCCACTTTTATTGTCTTGTTTTCTCTTCATAACAACTATTTAAGGAATATTTTTATGATTCTATACTTCTTTCTGATTTTTTAAAGGATGAAAATATTACATATATTAATTGAAGAACCCTGAGTACCACACCTGAATTCCACATCCCTACTTTCCCAGCAAAAACTACCATCTTGGACCCAGTATTGCTTTAGCCCTTGAATGATTTTATATTGTTACACTTAATAAGTACATATTAAAGCAACAAATAACATTATTTCAACTTTTAAAAGTTTATATTAATTTTACTCTAATATAGAT
>NW_012148075.1:3626096-3628649 GCF_000956105.1 Propithecus coquereli
ATGCCCGGCTAATATTTTCTATATATTTTTAGTTGTCCAATTAATTTCTTTCTATTTTTAGTAGAGATGGGATCTCGCTCTTGCTCAGGCTGGTCTCGAATTCCTGAATTCAATCAATCCGCCCGCCTCGGCCTCCCAGAGTGCTAGGATTATAGGCGTGAGCCACCGCGCCCGGCCTATAAGGAGTTTTATGCGTGCTCCTTGGTACCTGACATGCAGTCCCATTATAGGTGAGATTAGAGAGGAATTGATGCTCACTCAAGATATGGGGGAGAACAACAATCCATGCAGAGGAGCCAGTAACATGAATTAAAAATCTTGGAGGGAGAAAGACCATTTTAGATTTAGGGAACGATCTACCATATGAAATAGAAATAGGGCAGAAGAGGATTCCTTGACAGTTAGACAAGCGAGAACCTTGTGTCATATCCTATAGAAGAGAACTGTTGAGCTTTAAAAGGGAATGAAACATGATCACATTTGTGTCTAAGTAATGGTGCTCTGGTAGCAATTAAATGGAAAAGGTGCTGCAGGGGACTGATACTGATAAAGGAGCCATTTATGCATTTGTAGGTATAAAGCCATATTCTCTAAAGATTGAGATCAATATTCCATGGGATGATTGTTTGATGCTTTGTGTGTTTTTAATCACTTTTGACCTGTTTACATATGTTTCTTTTTCATTTTTAATCTCTATTTGCAACTGTCATTATTCTGCATTGTTTTGTGGTGTAGAGCTAGAACAATCTAAATATTTGTAGATAGGGAATTAGTTGAAACAGCTTAAATATCCACTCACTGGTAGATATTTAAATAAATTAGGATATGTCATAAGCAGCAAGTATGGTAAGAATTGTTATATATACACAGACAAATATTTTCTATTATGTATGATTCATAGTTACATTAGAAATATACACATGTCCATAAGTAAACAGATACACACACACATATATGTCGAGATATATGTATATATGAATATATATTTAAATAAATATGTAAATTTAGGTATAAAGAGATATGTATGTTTAAATTTTGTTCAATATAGGAGGATATGCATTAACATGTACAATATAATTGCCTTTGGTAACTACATGCCTTTGGAAATTATATGCCCTTTGCAGGCTTGCATTTTCTCAGCTGTACTTATCATGTTCTATAATGCATCAGATGTTTATTTAAATAAAACAAAATAACCTTTAAAAAGAAATACATGCCCATGATAAATATCAAAATAGTAATTAGTAATAGTCCTTTTCCCCATCCTAAACACTCCAGTCTCAATCCATAAAAGTCACAAATGTCAACAAGTTATTGTGTATGGCTCTGAGCATTTTCTAAGCACCTATAAGAATATATGTATGTATGTATCTATTTACATAATATGAATACATTTGATATAATGTATATGACATATGACATATGAGAACCCAAAAATAAAGCCATATACCTACAACCAACTGATTTTCAACAAAAAAGACAAAAACATACACTGGGGAAGGGACCTCCTATCCAATAAATGGTGCTGGGAAAATTGGATAGTCACGTCCAGAAGAATGAAACTGATTCCCTATCTCTCACCATAAATAAAAATTAACTCAAGATAGATTAAAGACTTAAACATAAGACCTGAAATGATAAAAATTCTGGAAGAAAACCTAGGAAAAACTTTCTGGACATTGGCCTAAGCAAAAATTTATAACTAAAATCTCAAAAGCAAATATAGTAACAATAAATTGATCTTAATTAAACTAAAAAGACTCTGCACAGCAAAGGAAATAATCAACAGAGTAAACAGACAACCTACAGAATGGGGGAAAATATTCACAAATTATACATCTGACAAAGGAGTAGTATCCAGAATCTATAAGGAACGCAAACAAATCCACAAGAAAGCAACAAATAACCCCAGTGAAAAGTGGGCAAAAGACATGAAAGATTTTTTCAAAAGAAAATATACAAATGACCAGTAAGCATATGAAAAAATGCTAAACATCACTACTCATCAGGGGAATGCAAATTAAAACCACAATGAAATACCAGCTTACTTATGTCAGAATGGCCATTACTAAAAAGTCAAAAAACAGCAGATACTGCCATGTGTACAGTGAGAAGGGAATGCTTTTACACTGTTGGTGGGAATGTAAATTCGTACATCCTCTATGAAAAACAGAATAAAAATTCTTCAAAGAACTAAAAGTAGACCTACCATTTGATCCAGCAATCCCAATACTAGAGATCTACCCAATGGAAAAGAAGTCATTATATAAAAAAGACACCTGTACCCAAATATTTATCACAACAAAATTCACAATTGAAAAAATATGGAATCAACCTAAGTGCCCCTCAAGTGAAGAATGGATAAAGAAAATCTCTCTCTCTGTCTCTCTCTCACACACACACACACAGACACAGACACACACACACCACGGAGTACTACACAGCTATAAAAAGAATGAATAACGGCTTTTTCAGCAACTTGGATGGAACTAGAGACCATTATCCTAAGTGAAGTATCTCAGGAATGGAAAAGTAAATACATGTTCTCACTTA
>NW_012148075.1:3628699-3629945 GCF_000956105.1 Propithecus coquereli
TTTTTTTTTCTGAGTAGGCTGCTGAATTCTGGAACTACTATAGGAAAAGCTTCCCTAAGCTTAGTATTGAACTCCAGGTAATACTGGGCACACTTCCGTCTTCTTACTGAACTTTCTGAAGAGAAAATGAGTTCCAATCCTATTAAGGAATTTTCCATTGCAATTTTGAGGTAAAGCAATACGGGCATGAGGAAATGTAAAAGGTGCCTTTATAATGTCAGTTTACACAGAGTTTTCTTTTTGCCTGCCCATTTTTTGCAACCAGGTATATTTTTTTCTTTTCTTCTGGTGCTGGCTCCACCTGACCTAGAGACAGGCTGGGGATGGGTTCAGTCCTCAAACATCATCCCTTTGCACATGCAAAATTAAGCCTGGCTTGCTTTCCTCTGAGTTTCTCCTTTAGAGTTTCACCACTTCTACTCTTAAGTGCTTGGCCCTACAATGCTCAATGCCACCTTCTCTCTAAGAACAACATGAGTAAAAATAGCTTTTAATAGGCTCACTATTCACCAAACTTCTGGAGGGGAGATGGTTGTGGGAACTACAGCATGGAGACTCCAAGACTGGTTCACATCCAAGGGCCCAGGACACTGTGGCAATGAGGAGACAACCAAAGATTGCCTGGAGGAATGGCATTAAGAAAGGGTCATGGATTGATGTGTTCACCAGAGAAGAAAAGATGTCCACAAACCAGCCAGATCACATGCACAACTTCAACACTACAAGACCCCACAATGTGGGGCTGCAGTGAAGATCAACGGTGGGCATGGTGGGAGGAGAAGAGAGAGTATGGTAGTGGGGAAGTCTCCAGAAAAAGACTTGAGAAATTTTAAGCTTTGCTTTCACAAGGAATCCAAGTGATTTTGTCGCATGAATTAAAAAAAATGATCAAATCTTTAATTGTGATTTGGTCAATGGGAAGCTTAATACCAAAGTTCAAGGTGACCTGCTATAAACCAGGTGGTATCTTCGGACTTGCATATTTGTTTTATTCTCTACTCCTATTTGCATAATTTATATTTTTAAAATATTCTAATTTTTATGCATGCAAATATATTATTTTCTACAGTCTGCTCATCTTCTCAAGAATTTTTAAATTAATCATGGCATACATAAATAAACAATCAACATCAAGCTAAAATGGATAATAGAGATTGATCTTAAAAAAGCACTGGAAAACAATCCAAAGTCTGAAAAAAGCAAGTAGGAGAGAAAATCAGGCTATTATAAGGAGTTTTTTTTTTTG
>NW_012148075.1:3640891-3645776 GCF_000956105.1 Propithecus coquereli
AGTTTATATTAATTTTACTCTAATATAGATTTGACTTACAAATATTTTTTGAAATTTATCCAAATCCATACATGAATTTTATATAATTCTTTTCTTTCTTTTTATATACACATTATTTTTTAGCAAAATTGAGCACAAAGTACACAGGGTTCCCGTAAGCAAAATTGAGCCGGAGGTACAGAGGGTTCCCATAAGCCCCTTGCCCCCACACACACAGCCTCCCCTCCAGTAACATTCTGTACCAGAGTGGTACATGTTTTACCACTGAGGAACCAGTATTGACACATTATTACTAACTAAAGTCCGTAGTTCTACAGCTCTATGTGTTATGACAAATGCATAATGTTTTGTACCCACTATTACAGTGTCACACAGAATAGTGTCACTGCCATAAAAATCCCTTGTGCTGGACCTATATATCCCTTCCTCCATCTCCTCAAATCGCTGGCAACGATTGAGCCTCTTACCGTCTCCATAGTTTTGCCTTTTCCAGAATGTCATATAGTTGGAACCATACAGCATGTAGGTTTTTAAAATTGGATTCTTTCACTTAGTAATACGCAATTCAAGTTTCTCCACGCCTTTTCATGGCCTAATGGCCTATATCTCTTTAGAGCTGCATTATTAACATATTCCATTGTCTGGATGTATCACAGTTTATCCATTTACTTACCAAATGGCATCTTGGTTCTTTCCAAGTTTTGTCAATTATGAATAAAGCTGCTATAAACAGCAAGGTATATGTTTTTGTATGGACATAAGTTTTCAACTTATTTGGGTAAATACCACTGAACATGATTCTGTATTGTATGGTAAAAGTATGATCAGTTTTGTGAGAAACTGCCAAATTATCTTCCAAATTGGCTATACCATATTTCATTCACTTTAATCATGCTAATTTAGAATGATATTATGTAAATATTTCAAAATTTTTTTATCTATTCTCTCACTGGTGAACAATTAGGTGGTCTCAAGTCCAATTTGCATTCTTGTATGTATTTTCTTCAGTACATTATGTGTTTTTCTAAGTTATGGCCATTGATGTGGAATTTATAGTTTGTTAATAATGCACATCTCCAAATTTATTGTATGTTTTCAGAGTGATCTCCAAATAAATTGTTTCAATTTATACTTCCTCTGTCAATATATGAGAGTTCTTAATTTTATCGATTATGAGCCAGTATTTCCCCCACTACTCATGACCCTTCCCAGCCTCTAGTAACTGTCATTCTACTGTCTGTCTCCAAGAGATTAATTGTTTTAATATTTAGCTCCCACATATGGGTGAGAAGATGCAAGATTTGTCTTTCTGTGCTTGGCTTATTTCACTGTCACTCATGTCAATACTTCATTTCTTTTCATTCCCAAATAATTTTCCATCATATGGAAATACCACATTTTATTTATACATTAGTCAGCTGATGGACATTTAGGTTGTTGCATTTTTTGTCTACTATAAGCAATAATGTTATGAACATTTATCTAAAAGTTTTGTGGGAACGTATGCTTTCATTTCTCTTTCGTATATACATTTGAGTATAGTTGTTATGTTATATATTACTATACATTTAACATTTTGAGGAACTGCTAAACTGTTTTCAAAAACACCTGAAATATGTTACATTCATACTAGCCATATGTCGGGGCTCCAATTTCTCCACATTCTTGCCAACATTTGTTATCTATCTTTATGCTCTTCAGGCGAAATGATCTTACCATGGTTTTGATTTGCATTTTCCTGATGGTTAACAATGTTGAGCATTTTTTCATGTATCTATTGGCCATTAATGTATCTTCTTTGGATAAATGTCTATTTGGATCCTTTCCCACTTTTAAATATGTTCATCTTTTTATTATTGAAGTTGTAATATTTCTGTGTATTCTAGATACTCAAGTCTCTTAGCATATATGTAATTTACAATTATTTTCTATCATGCTAATTCTCGTCTTTTCATTTTTTGATGTATAATTTGAAACAAATATTTGTAACTTTGATGAAGTCCAGTTTATCTATATTTTTTCATTGTTGCATAGGCTTTTTGTGTCATATAATGCCTTTGCCTAACTCAAGGTTATGATGATTTTGTACTATACTTTCTTCTAATAATTTCAGAGTTTTAGCTTTATAATTAGATCAATGTTCAATTTTTGAGTTAACTTTTGTGTTTGATGTGAGGTTGGAGTCCAACTTCATTGTTTTGAATGTGAGTATCAAGTTTCCCAGCACCATTTGTTGAAAAGACTATTTTTTTTTCTCACTGAATTATCCTGAAACCCTTCTTAAGAATCAATTTAATGTAAAAGTAATGTTTATCTCTGGGCCTTTAATTCTATTTCATTAATCTACATGTCTATACTTATGTCAGTGTCACACTGTCTTAATTACTGTAGGTTTACAGTAAGTTTTCATATTAGAAATTATAAGTCTTCCAAAATTGTTCTTCCTTTTCAACATTATTTTGGCTATTTTGAGTCTCTTGAATTTCTATATGAATTTAGGATCAGCTTGTCCATTTCTGCAAAAAATCCTGCTGAGATTTTGATACATTTTGCATTGAATCTATATGTTAATTTTTGGTGTATTGCCATCAGAACAATATTAAATCTTCTGACACATGACCATGGGATATCTTTCCATTTATTTAGGTCATTCCTAAATTATTTTGATAATATTTTATAATTTTGAATAAACAAGTATAGCACTTTAATTCTTTTAATATTCCCCCCATTTCTGTATAGTGCTTATTATATATATTTTATTGGAGTCTACTTTAGTTTTATACTAACAATTCCAGTGAAATGTAAAAACATTATCCCTATGTAGTTCTAATGCCCTTTTACATTTTTATGTTATTGTACATATTGCATCTATATATGTTACAAACTTAATTGCATATTGTTATAACTATTATTTTATACAATTTTATGTCTTTGAATAAAGATGAGAGAAGAAAGGAAAGCAAGTATACATTTATTTTGTAACTTTTTATTTACAATTTTAAGGTGTCTTCATTTGCTCCTGCAGAATTAAATTACCCTCTGGTGTCATTTTCTTACTCTAATACAGCTCTTCTCCCACCCACCTTTATTTTGCTGTTATTGTCCAATATGTTGCATTCTATATGTTATTAGGCCAGTCATATATATACACACACATGCATGCACACACACACGCATATGGTTTTATTCTATTGTTTTCTAAATAAGTTAAGAGAAGAAAAGACAAGAAATATACATTTGTACTGTCTTTAAAACTTACATTATTTTCCCCAAATCCCTGACCTCAGCAGATGTCTTCTTGTGACTCATAGGTCATCATGGAAATCTCTTTCTATAGGGAGCCTAGAAAAGCTGAGGGCAGGTTTAGCAATATTGGCTTAGACAATCACCTGGTCCTGGGCACTTTGGTATCAGCCACACTCTCATTCTCCCAATAGCTAGCAGTTCTGTTAGCTAGGAAGAAAAAGGGATTGCATATTAGGTAGGGGGAAAGCAATGCCAGATGTACTGCTGCTTAGCCTCTTCCCCAACCCCAGCATGTAAACAGTGCATAAACTGCTGCCTATCATATAAACTTAGTTTCACCTAGAGAAAATGCACTTTCTAATTATCTACTCTCCTACTCAGTAAGTGAAGCTTATTTCTCCCTAAAAAAAAAAATCTTGTTCAGTTTGTAACTATAGTCAATCACTTCATTTATATGAATTCAAAGCATTTCACTGGTTTTCTTCTTCAATACTCAACTACTGTTTGACTGCTACTGAAGTTATTTAGTAAAATTATGAACAGTATGTAGAAGATGCATGGTCTGAGTCTAATTTGCTAAGAGAAGAGGAAAGAGATCATTGGTCCTGGTTGGGATGTTTTACATTACTTTTAAAGGCAAGCAGAAGGACTGGGGCTGTATTAAACAGAATTTTTTTTTTATAATTAATAGAAGCAAGTGTGACATTTTCAAAAAAAATGTAAAGTGAGGATACAAGGAATGAGTTTTCATTAGGCTATCAGAGGTCTTGTACGTGAAGTGTTGACACAGGATACAGTATTCCTACATGCTGCCATACTGACACCACTATTTTAATACCATTAATGTTTGAACACTGGCAAACATTCCCCAGTGGGAATTTTGACTCCACATCCATGAATACAAGCAAGTTTTATAGATAATCAATTTCAGTAATGACTCCAGTTGTTTATTTCTTATGTCCGTGTCCTGTATAGTATGATTCTCTGCTCCTACAGCTAAGAAGTAAAATCTCTTTCCTCACCACTTAAATCTGGGCTTGTCTGGTGACTTGCACTGAACAAAAGAATGACACAGAAATGGTAGTGTGCCAATTCCAAGCCTAGGCTTCACTTTCTTGGGATTCATGAATAAAATATGTGAGCAATTCCAGGCTAGCCTGCTGGAGAGACTGGTGAGCCATCATCCCATTCACCCTGAACAATAGCCAGCCAATTACCAGACATGTGCATGGGGACATGCTAAACCAGCCACCTACCTGATGGCCACAAGTAAATGAGTGAGCCCTGCTGAGATCAACTAAATATGGCCCACACCAAAAGAACAACCTGGCTGACCTACAGATTCATTAATTAAATATGTTCCTATTGTTTTAAATCACTAAGCGATTTAATAAGTGGTAAATGATGCTGGATTTACACTATCCTGTTATGAAGAAGGATAGCTAAACCACTTGCTCTGAGTAGAAGTCAATATAAGTCACATTTTCAATGAAAAATACATATTTGTTGTTATAAAATTCAAGGTAAATATGCAAGCCCGAATTATCATTTCCATCTGCTCAAGAGAAACTTCAATCCACATTTCAAAGTCATCCTGGTCAAATTCCCAATACCAATAATGACTTAAAATTATATGCAA
>NW_012148075.1:3655840-3656565 GCF_000956105.1 Propithecus coquereli
GATTGTATTTTGAGTTGCAAAAGGCTAGAATAGCTGTGCCTTCATGTTCTCCTACGTTTCTGGGCAAGTTCTTGTGCAGACCTGTTTCTGACACCTGGCCACATTCACAAATCCACCTCTTTATGTCTTACTGGTAGACTCTCCTTGTGGGCTTGCAACTACTCTGCATTTTGCCATAATCTTATTTGCTTGAACCGTAATTGAAAGATTTTTTTTTTAATCTTTTCTGACACAGGTTAAACTATTTTTTCAACCTGAGTGGATATGATAACATATTCTGGCCCTTTCTCCGGCAATATCCCGTGTTGCCAGTCCTCTTCAATGAAACCAGAAATCACTTCGTGTTTATTTCCAATAAAATTGGGCTGTACTTAATGGAAAGCCTGATATCCAATTCTGCATTTTAAAAAAGGTTACTTTTTTTTTTAGGTGGAAGTCTGTATATTATGTTGAATTTAGAGAAAAATGTCAAAGTTCTTGGAAAATGTAAAATGTTAGATACTTCAGTAGAAATAAACAATATTACTCTTTCTTTCACAGTAAGATTCCTAACTTCCATGTTGTAGTTAAGGTTGTCATTGTATAGTGTTTTCTTAACATTTTAGTTATCTGTCAAAACTTGCTTAAAAAAATTCATTGAGATAATATGCTGTTAAGTAAAGAAATGTAGGTTTCATTGTACATAAGTACGAATATATTTTGAAATAAATAGTTATTGATATGCA
>NW_012148075.1:3656615-3657982 GCF_000956105.1 Propithecus coquereli
AAAGAAATATAAAGGATGTCAGATTTTCAAGAACCTTGAAGAATCTTAGAAACCTTAGAAACACTATTTTTCTTTGTTGTTATTATTATTTTAGCTTTTGGGTGGGGATTTAACAATACCTCACTGTGGTTTTAATTTGCTTTTTCCTGATTACTAATAAAGTTGAGCGTATTTTCACATGCTTACTGGACATTTGGATATCCTCCTTTGTGAAGTGCGTATACAAATCTTTTTTTTTTTCTTTAACTGTCTATATGAATTGATTTATAAAATTCTTTATATATTTTAGATAAGAATTTTTTGTCAGATGAATGTACTGCAAATATTTTCTCTCTTCCAGAAGCATACCTTTTCCCTCTCTTATGGTACATGTGGATGAAAATTGAACTATATTCTTCTTAATAAAACTCAGTGTATCGATTCTTTATGGTTTGTCAATCTTTGTTCTGTTTCAAAAATCTTTGTATGTTCCAAAGACATAAAGACATTCTCCTATGCTTTATCCTAAAATTTTTATTTTTTTACCTTTCCTATTTAGATGTACAGGCCATCTGTAATAACCTTTTTTATGGTGTGAGGTAGGGATCAAGATTTATTTATTTTATTTTGACAAGGATATCTGGTTCATTTAGTATCATTTATTAAAAAGGTCTTACTTACCCCACTACTCTCCAGTGTTCCTTTGTCATAAATCACTCAACCACATACGTGTGGTTCTCTGGATTCTATTCTGCTTCAGAGTCCATTTGTATCTCCTTGCACCAATATCACATTGACTTAATTGTTATAATGAGTCTTGATATCTGGTAGTGTATTTCATCATTTGTGACATTTATATGTATGTTTTCCCAGGTTTTTGTGTTATTTTAATTTTAATTGGCACATAATAATTATACATATTTATGAGGTACAATGTAATGTTTTGAAACATGCATACATTGTGTAATAATCAAATCAGCTTGGGAGGGTGGGAAGGAAGGGGGATGAAGAGAGGTTGGACAATGAGTACAAAGTTAGTTAGGAGGAATAAGTTCTGGTGTTCTATTGCACAGAAGGGTGATTATAGTTAACAACAATCTATCGTATATTTTAGACTAGCTAAAAGAGAGGCTTTGGAATGCTAACAGTGCTGAACATGTTTTCAGATATAATCAACTGAACTCTTTCTTTAATGAATTGATTATTCATTTCATTTTGTAATTTTCTATTGTGGTATTTATATTTCTCACTGGTTTGTTAAAGCTTTTGATTTAATATGCATGCTATTCTTTTTGTTACCATATATGTTACAAATATTATGTTCAATTTGTGGTTTGTCTATTATACTTCTGCTTGTTATATCTTAAAGTACAGCAGGCTCTGATTTT
>NW_012148075.1:3658032-3661709 GCF_000956105.1 Propithecus coquereli
TTATAATTCTATCAACCCAGAAAGAGTCATTTGACATTTAAGCTGACTTAGAGTTGCCCTAAATGGTTTTCCAAATTCAGACAGGGTCCAACTGGCCTCCTGCAGATAGAAATATACTCTATATGTAAATGAGAAAACTTCTGAATATGGTCTAAAAATGCAATATAGATATGTGTTATACACACACACACACATTCACACAGTTACCTTATCACAGAGGTTTCTTGCAGAGTGACTTTCTTCCCCTTTTGGAGGGGAAGTGTTTGTACAAATAAATTGGAATAAAAAGCAGCACTAAAAATAAGAGTTGTATCATCCTCTGTCTACTGTCTGTGTTTGAATGCCAAATATAATTTTCTAAGTTCTTAGAGTAGTCAAAATGTTGGGAATTTTTGTCACAAGCTGACCCACAAGTTCTACAATAAAATAACATGAATAACAATGTAATTTTTTGAGTGTGTAGGATACACTAGCCCCATGATGAGGTCTCTACATTTGTTATTTCCTGTTTTCCTCTAAATCGCACTCTGAGGTAGGTAATGTTATTGCCCTTATATTATGGACAAAGGAAATGGAACTTAAGGAGGCTGAGACACCTATCAAAGTCCTATTGTTAGTACATATTGGAGCAGGGATTTGTCACCAGCCTCATTCTGGCAGCCACTCTGTGATGGTGTTTCCAAGGTCCCAAGATTCTATGGGGATGTCATTGTTGAACTTTGTGTGATTCTATATAACAAAAACTATGAGATTGATGCAGAATATTTCTTATCAATCTTAGTAAGAAAGGTCTTCTGTTTGTGTGCCTAATACATCAATTAAATATTTGATCATAACTATAGATCTAAAAATTTGTATCCTGTAAAATATCATGTTTTTAATGCTTCCTTTTAGTATTAATAGTAGGTGAATCTTATTTCTACACTCTAAGACCCAGCAAGCACTAACGGAAATAATATTAGTTATGGAGTCACATGGACCTGAGTTTAATTTTCAGTTCCTACCAGTGCAATGAGATATAGGCAAGTGTGTTTGTTAACTCTCAAAGAGATTACACCAAACACATAGATGCACCTCTTAGGAGCCTGGAGCTTCTCCAGCACAGTGCTGTCTAAACCAAAAGTCACAAACCATTTGGCCCAAACCTGCAAAATTGCTTGGTTTTACCATTTAACATTAACTCATTTGAAGTTAAACAACAAATAATAAAAAAAAAAAAAGAAAAGAAAGAGAGAGAAAGGAAGGAAGAAAGGAAGATGAAAGAATGAAAGAAAGGAAGGATGAAGGGAGGGAGAGAACAAAAGAAATTGAATTTCTTGAATATACATGAAAACTCTAAAGGTTTCGTATAACTATCTGTGTGTCTAGATGCTCTTGAAAAGCAGAATATCAAGCAACACAAGTCCATATTCTACTTTGCAAAAGCAGAGTAGAGAAGAAGCCAGTTCTTTAGAGTAGGAGTATGATCTCTATTGTATCGCACTCCCCACCATTTTCCTTTATCTCCATAAGGCTATGAGTCAAATACCATGTATGGCCATGTGTGCTGGTGTCTATGTGTGTGAGTGTGTCTAACACCTATTCTGGTGTTCTAGGCCTCAGGGTTTGATGCCTGAGTCCTAGTCTATATCCAAAATGAGTAAGAAAAGAGTTATTTAACTGTCTTATACTTAGTACTGTACTTTCTCTTTTCCTTGGAGTTATTAATTCCCATTATTATTCCAAGAGGTGATTGTTAACTGTCACAGAGTTTTTTCCCTGCCTCCCTCCCCCAACCCATGACCTGTTAGAATAAGATTACAAATTTTTCTTTAAGGACTGGTCCTTGGTTTCACGAGAGAAGTACTGTCCATTCTAACAAAAATCATGATTTAAAAACAATTTTGTAGCAGGGCACAGTGATGTGTTCCTTTAGTTCCAGCTACTCTGGAGGCCGAGGTGGGAGAATCATTTGAACTCAGGAATTCAAGACCAGCCTGGGCAACATAGTGAGATCTGTTCTGAAAAAAAAAAAAAAAATTTAACAAGCTTTTGTCATGCTTTTGTCTAATTGGTCTGATCTGCATTACAAACTCACACCATTGGGCATAGGGAGTACTATTATAATATATTTTAGTCTAATCCAGCGCCTTTAGTCTAATGCAGTACATCAAACATGTTAATGTTCATGTTTTTATAATTAAAATACTTTCCACCTCTCTCCTCCAATATGTGGCATTTGGGTCTGCAGGTGAGGGGTGTGGAAGGAAAGTATTTGCAAATTTTATTCTAGTTCTTCTGATCTCATCAGCAGTATCTCTGGTCTTCCTGGTCCTCTAGGCATGAGTCCCCACTAAGTGCCTTCACAGCTTGTTTCCAGACAGTGGTGTACTAGAGCCAGCTTGTACTGGTTCATGAGAGTCAACTGTGTACATCTTTTCCTATCTCCATATTTTGTCATTTTTGGCTTGTCACTTTGATAGCTTCAAAGGGGCATAGTGGGTATATTTATACCCTGGAAATTGGCAAATGCTACAAATCAGAGCTGTTTCTCTTGCACAGTTGATTCTTAAGTATTTACCAACATACCACTGTCTCCAGATGACAAAAGTGCAATTCATACTGAATATAGTCCTCTTCCACTTTGACCGTGGGCTTGGCTGTATAACTTGCTTTGGCCAGTTTGACACTAGAGAATATGATGCCAGCAGATTCTTGTTAAACCCTGCGTAATGGGGCTTATCCTCTGTTCAACTTGTAACCATCAGGAGATGAGGAAGCCCAAGTCACATGAAGAGGACACATGGAAAAGAAGTGAGCTAGCCCCCACCTGTTTAGGCCACCTCAGCAGAGGTACCAGACACTTCAAAATAGGGATGAGATGCCGCTCCCTTTTTACCCTTCCTGAATTACTAACACACAGAATTGTGAGAAAATAAGCTGCTAAGTTTTGGTGTGGTTTCTTACATAGCAATAAAACACTTGAAAGAAAAAAAAATAATTCCAGTTTCTTAGCTTACTCACAATCTTGTGGCTCTCCCTAGTTGACTCAATCTCAGCTCATATTTTGTTCATATTATATATGTGTCTGAGAATCTTCCGTAACTTCCATTTGGTAGATGTGATAGGCAGATCATAACATTTCTCTTTATCTGAATTACTGGCACTCAATTATTTGGCCAGTTCATGTTCAAAGAACCAGAATGCCTCAGAGAAACTAAACTCTGGTCCTCTGAGATCTGACCACTTATTTCCAGATATCTTTGGTTGCCTACACAAAGGTTGATGTGGGGACAGACTAAAAGGCAATCTCTTTCCAGCATCTCCAGAGTGATTTGGGCATAAAATTTCATGCACGAGACATCTCCTTTAACTTTAAGTCACCATTTAATTTCTGGGCTAAGTTTGAAAAACATCATTTAATGACAAAATGTATGACAAAAGATTAAGAAATCTATTCTCTTCCAAATGAAAATGATTTTATCAAAGTACATTCACACATTTTTAGAATCTAATTGAGGCTGATACTTTAAATTATTATGCTAGTTTTTTGAGAGGTGTATTCTATAGTACATTGCGTTTGACATGTAGTTGATCTGCTGACTTAATGAATAATTTAGCAACCGAACAGTTGGACCTGTTATCTAACTTTGATGCTAAGAATCAAATTTTAATTAGATTTTAATTCATTCCATGGA
>NW_012148075.1:3663264-3664676 GCF_000956105.1 Propithecus coquereli
TATTGCAGGGACTGGAAGAGAGGCTCTGGATTTTTACCTCATAAAGTCAGTATTTTTTTCCTCCTATGTCATATTTTGAAATGTATTTTATATGTGGAAAGCCTCTTCTACTATGAAATGATGCAAGCATCCCATCAAGGTTTTTATTGCTATTTTGCTTACAAAAGTCATTTAAAATGTCTGAAAATTATTTTGTAAATTGCGTATGGTAGAAAACTAAATTCATTATTTTACTCCACATAGGGAAACATTTAATCCCATAATAATTACTACATAATGGTTTCTTTCTTTATCATTTGGCTAAAGTAACGTGCCATATCAAAAATATATATGACACACTATTTCTTGGCTTGAATTCTGGTCTATGTATTTGACTCTATATTTATTTTTTTAATTATTTTATTTCAGCATATTATGGGGAATACGAATGTTTAGGTTACATATATTGCCTTTGCCCCACCTGGGTCAGAGCTTCAAGTGTGTCTAATATTTCTATATTAATTATATACTGCATTAATTCTCAGAGCTTTATTGTATGTTAAACATTTACTGTTGCAACACTACCATGGTTATGGGCTGAATTGTGCTCTTCCCCCAACTCTTATGCTGAAGTCCTAATCCCCAACGCCTCAAATTGTAACTGAATTTGG
Source organism: Propithecus coquereli (assembly GCF_000956105.1). Classification (NCBI taxonomy): domain Eukaryota; kingdom Metazoa; phylum Chordata; class Mammalia; order Primates; family Indriidae; genus Propithecus; species Propithecus coquereli. Next base: position 3,663,915 of record NW_012148075.1, read on the forward strand.
AAATGGGGTCTTTATAGGGGTAATTAAGTTATAATGAAGCCATTATTAGAGTGGATCCTAATCCAATATGACCAGTGTCCTTACAAGAAGAGGGAATTAGGACAGGGCACACAAAGGAAAGACCATGTTAAGAAACAGAAAGAAGACAGACATCTACAGGCTAAGGATAGTGGCTTCCAAGGAAATCAACCCTGTCAACACCTTGATTTATCCCTAGAATTGTGAGATAAAAATTTCTTTTGTTTAAACCACCAGTCTGTGGTACTTTGTTGCAGCAGCTCTAATAAAGTAATATAGTACAGTCATTATTTTCTTGTTCAGTAAGTTCCCGGAAATGTTTTCTTCATTATATACTTTAGAATAACTCTGTCACAGTGTTTTTTTCTATATATAATTATCTTTAACCTCTTAATATGTTGGCCTCATATTTTGGTCATTGTGTCATTAGGTTATTTTATCATTTCATTTTATTAATTCACTTTTATTCAGAATGTCAGTCTTAATTTTTCAATGACATTTTAATACACCTATTTAACAAAAGAAGAAAAGGGTATAATTATAGAATGAGGGTGAACAAAAAGTAGTTTGAGGAGAGTAGACAAAAAAAATGTATGTATCCAAGATCACGAATACTGTAATGACAGAGAACAGAAGCAACCTCTCAGGTGATCTCGAACAGGAACCAAACAACTAGAGCAGTCCTTCTCAAACTTTAATGTATTTGTGTCATTTGGGGATTCTGTTATGTGTGGATTCTGAATC
>NW_012148075.1:3675401-3675747 GCF_000956105.1 Propithecus coquereli
AGTCTATCTTCTTTTGAAAAGTTTCTGTTTATGTCCTTTGCCCACTTTTTGATAGTGTTGTTTGATTTTTTTCTTGCTGATTTTTCTGAGTTCTATATAGATTCTAGGTATCCTGTCTCACGTTACAAAATCAATGTACAGAAATCAGTAGAATTCCTACAGGCCAACAGCAGTCAAACTGAGAATCAAATCAAAGACTCAATACCCTTCACAATAGCAACAAAGAAAATAAAATAGCTGGGAATATATTTAACTAAGGAGGTAAAAGATCTCTACAGGGAGAACTATGAAACACTGAGGAAGGAAATAGCAGAGGATATAAACAGGTGGAAAACCATACCATGCT
>NW_012148075.1:3677812-3678101 GCF_000956105.1 Propithecus coquereli
GATCTGTCCAATATTGAAAGTAGGGTGTTGAGGTCTCCAACTATTGTTGTATTCGGGTCTATTTCTCTATTTAAGTCTGATAATATTTACTTTTTATATCTGGGCGCTCCAGTGTTGGGTGGATATGTATTTAGAATTATTATATGCTCTAGCTGAACTGACACCTTTGTGATCTGATAATTTTATTTCAACATGGGCAGGGATGGATTGTGACTAGGAGACCAAGTGAGAAAGTGGCTGAATAGAATAGACTAGGTAATTTTTTTCTAATTCAGATCACTATCTCTAA
>NW_012148075.1:3679116-3680928 GCF_000956105.1 Propithecus coquereli
GAAAGTGTTCTTGCTTTCTCTTCCCATGTTTCTCTTTCTCTTTCCCTCTCTTTCTCTTTCTCTATCTCTCTCCTCTCTCTCTGTCATGTGAAAATACAGTGAGACTGAAGAAATTTGCAAGCCAGGAAGAGGACCCTTACCAAGAACAGAATCTAGTGCAACCTTGATCAGGAATCCTAGCCTCCAGAACTGTGAGAAATAAATGTTTATGTGAAACCATGCAGTTTACAACAGTTTGTTAGAGCAGCCTTAGTTGACTAATGCAAAAATTGGTACCAGGGTTGGGTTATAAAAAATACCTAAAAATATGGAAGCTTCTTGGAAACCGAGTAATGGATAGAGCCTGGAATAATTTTGAGGTGCATTGTGGAAATATAGACAATAAGGGGAATTCTGGTGAGGGCTCAGAAACAAAAGAGAATACCTATAGAGAAAGCTTACATCCTCTTAGATAATACATAGATAATTATAAACAAAATATTGATAGGAATATGGCAAATAAAGTTCATTATAATGAGGTCTCATACAGAAATGAGGAACATGTTATTGAACAATGGAGAAAAGGCAATCATTGCTATAAAATAGCAAAGAACTTGGCTGAATTATAGTCATGTTCTAGTCTTTCATGGAAGGTAGAACTTGCAAGCAATGAAACTGGATATTGAGCTGAAGAGATTTCTAACCAAAGCATTGAAGGAGTTACTTGGTTCCTTATGACTGCTTGTAACAAAATGTGAGAAGAGATTCATGAATTGAAGAAGGAATTGTTAAACAAAAGATATTTAGAAAATTATCAGCCTGTCCATATTAAAAAATATGAGAGTGCACATTTGGAAGAGAACACCAAGAATGTAGCTAACCAACTATTTGATAAGGAAATTAGTGTGGGTGTGAACCATGAACTTACTCAACCATCTCAACAGAAACCAGGAAGAGATCCCTCACCAGAACCTGACCATGCTGGCACAAACTTCCAGCCTCCAGAACCACATTTTTCTATTATTTAAAGCACTCAGTTTATAGTATTTAATATTTTGTTATGGTAGCCTGAGCTAAGACAGTTTGTATTGCTTTTCTGTTGCTGGCTAATTTCTGATTTCTCTAATGGAAATGGAGAAAATGCTGTATATGGCTTTTCCCAGAACCAGACATAAATCTTTTGCATTTTTGTGGGTACTCTGGGGACCCCGAGAGAGTTGGGCCTTGAGAATCTCATATATTTACACTGATGAGGGAGGACTTTCAGTAATTCTCTCCCTACTTTCAAAAAGAATCCTGCTCCTCTGACATGGAGATTAAAATTGCTTTCTTTAGCCTTTTGTTGAAATACACAAATTGAACTCAGCGTGATATTTGCTTCTAACTGACATCATTCAATGTTGTGTGCCAGCACCCCTCCCATTATTACTGTACATTAATTTGGATTAGACAAAAGGGGGCTCTGTGAGCTTTGACTTCCTGTCAGTATAGTCAAATGTGAGCTGTGGTAATGGAAAGCAAATGCTATTTTTAAAACCCTGGTGAGGAATGTACTACTTAATAACTTATTTCAAAAGTGAGTTCTGATTTAGTTAAATGATTACAAATGTCTTAGTAAATGCAGGGTCTGAACTGGGCATCTAGTTAATATTCTGCTCCTTCTTGTCCATAAACAATGCAGTTCTAAAATTTCATTTTTTGGTAGACTCATTATTATGAACTAAATTTTGCCCCTACTCTCAAACTCCTATGTTGAAAACCTATCCCCCAATGTGACTGTATTTAGAGATAGGGCCTTTAATGAGGTAATTAAGGTTAAATTAGGTCATCAAG
>NW_012148075.1:3693703-3694145 GCF_000956105.1 Propithecus coquereli
GCAGAAACTGTAAAAGTGTATCAATATATTGGGCCAACATTTCTGTATACTATTAAAATAAAATAGTATCAATTTGAACCACATTATTTTAAGTTAAGGTGCCAGCTGTTATCCCCAGGGAATTTACTAAGAGAATAACTCAAAAATATAGTTAAAGAAAAAGTAAGACGATCAAGATGAGGCTCTAGAAAATATATATTTAACAGAGGAAGGCAATAATGTAGGGGTAGAGAAACAAAGGCATAAGATACAAATGAAAACAAATAGCAAATGGTAAATGTGAGTACCATCTTATAAGTAATTGATCAAATATTCCTTGAAAATGTAGAAATTGGCAAGAGGGATACAAAAATATGATTCCCATATATGCTGCCTATAATAGACACACATTATATTTAAAGGCACAAACAGGTTGAAAGTAAAAGGCTATAAAAAGGCGTAC
>NW_012148075.1:3694195-3695627 GCF_000956105.1 Propithecus coquereli
ATAAGGGACTAACTGTGAGAGTAGCATGCACATCATCACCCAGATAGGAAATGATAGAGCTGGGGTTAATATGCAGGACTGTGTGGTATTCTTTACAATACAAATACATAAAGAAGTATTTCCAGGGGATATAATGAGGAGTTTTTGATATATTAGGTGTTGGGAAATAGGCTAAGAGACCTGAAAAGTTTCAGGGGTTTTGCAGGGCTTTGTCTTGAAGGAATCTGTGGACATGTCAGTTCACAAAATAGAAGCTGCTTCCAACAGGGAGGCATGTCAGAGGACGTTTGCAAAGCAACATTTCTTCTTTGCTACCAGCCATTGCCTTGAGCTTTTTTGCAAGGCAGAAGCTCGATTTGGGTCCTTGGCAGAGAAGCTGATTAAAATGCCTGCCCAGCAGATAATGTGAAGCTGGAACTATTCTAGATTTCAACACTATTCCTGCTTCACTCCTGACTACATGTGTCTGTGTTTAGAAGAAGTAGATTAGAGTAGTACACAGACTCAGTGTTCTCATTTTATACATTTTATCTTCAATTTGTATGCTCAGCTAGGTCTAACTTAGGGCTTAACATGCTCATCTTAGAAAAATTTTGTAACAATCTATTCTTGTAGACAGAATTAGGTAAGTTTCCCCTGGAAACTCCCCAAAAATGAACTGTATACGTAATTCTCTAACAAAAGATAACTATTTGCTGTAACAATAAATATCAATGCAGGACTTCACTCGTGGTCTCACAGTTTATGGGAATACTGCAGACCCCCTAACTCCCCCATCATTTAAACTGCACTTTGTCTCCATTTCAATTATTTCTCCATCTATATTATTTCTTTCTTTATTTCCAAATCCCTTGCGACGATCCTGCCTTGGGGCCTGTTTTGCTCGGAGAGTAGCTAACTCCCGGCAATTAGGTGTCATAATGTTTAGATTTCTGATGAATTTCTCCTCTTTGCCAAATCCCATTTAAAAAATTTTATGGAATTGTAATGGATTATGGTCATAAACTTGCCATTCACTAGGTATGTTTTAAATTTTGTGCCAGGCAAATGGGTTCTTTACATGTATTAGTTCGTGTGATGCTCAGAAGAAATTATGTAAGTACTATTATTTATATTTTACAGATGAGGTAAGTGAAACTCGGAGAAGATCATCAACTTTCTCCAGGTCACGTACCTTTAAGTGGCAAAGTTGTGACTCAGACCATGTCTCTAATTCTAGAGCCACATCCTTAACCATCATTGTCTTCTGTAACACAAATTCAGACTCCACTTCAAAAGTAACTTTTACAGGGTTTATCAGGGCCCAGCACCAGCCCTGGGATTAGGGGTAGGAGGAGCTAGGGCTGGAGGTATGGCTTAGACAGTGTTGTGTTTGTATTAAACTTGCAAAATGGCAAAAGCTTCAGGATACAGTCTTTACAATAGTGTATAT
>NW_012148075.1:3710072-3711622 GCF_000956105.1 Propithecus coquereli
TGCAGTGGCACCATCATAGCTCACTGCAACCTCAAACTCCTGGGCTCAGGTGATCCTCCTGCCTCAGCCTCTCGAGTAGCTGGTACTACAGGTGCACATGACCATGTCCAGCTAATTTTTTTTCTATTTTTTGTAGAGATGGGGCGGGGTCTCACTCTTGCTCAGGTTGGTCTTGAACTCCTGCCTCGGCCTCCCAGAGTGTTAGGATTACAGGCATGATTCACCCTTCCCAGCTTGTTTGTCTTTCTAATAACAACCATTCTGACTAGGGAGAAATGATGACTTATTGTGGTTTTGATTTCTATTTACCTTATGATTAGTGATATTTAGCATTTTTTCATATACTTGGGGGGTATTTATACGTCTTCTTTTGATAGACATCTATTTAGATTTTTTGCCTATTTTTTAAACAAATCATTTGTTTTTTTGCTGTTAAGCTGTTTGTGTTTCTTGTACCTTCTGGATGTTAATCCCTTGTCAGATGAATAGTTTGCAAATCTTTTCTCCCATTCTACAGGTTGTCTATTCCCTCTGTTGATTATTTCCTTTGCTGTGCAGAAGGTTTTTAGTTTGATGTAATCCCATTTGTCTATTTTTGCCTTCGTTGCCTATGGTTTTGAAGTCTTACCCATAAAATACTTGCCCAGCCCAATGTCCTGAAGCACTTTTCATATTCTTTCTTCTAGTAGTTTTATAGTTTGGGATCTTAAATTTAAGTCTTTAATCCATTTTGAGTTGATTTTGTACAAGTTGAGAGATACAGGTCTAGTCTCATTCCTCTGTGTACAAATATCTAGTTTTCCGAGCACCATTTATGAAGATAATATCCTTTCCCCAGTCTATGTTCTTGAGGCTTTTGTCAAAAATGTGTTGGCTGGGAATGCATGGATTTATTTCTGGGTTCTGTAATCTGTTTCATTGGTACATGTGTTTCTTTGTTTCTATTCCATTATCTTGTTTTTTGGTTACTATAGCTTTACAATATATTTTTAAGACAGATAGTGTGGTGCCTCTAGTTTTGTTCATTTTGCTCAGTATTGCTTTAGCTATTTAGGGTCTTTTGTGGTTCCATACAAATTTTTGGATTTTTTTCTCTATGTATGTAGAAAATGTCATTGGTATTCTGATAGGGATTACATTGAATCTATAGATCACTTTGGGTAGGATGGTAATTTTAAGAATATTATTTCTTCTAATCCGTGAATACGAGATGTCTTTTCATTTGTTTGTGTCCTCTTCAATTTCTTACATGAGTGTTTTGTAGTTTTCATTTTAGAAACTTTCACCTCCTTGGTTAAATTTATTTCTAGGTTTATTTTTATTAACATTTAACTATTGCAAATGGGATTGTTTTGTTAACTTCTTTTTTAGCTAGTTTATTATTGGTGTATAGAAGTGCTACAGATTTTTGTGTGTTGGTTTTGTATCCTATAACTTACAGAATTTGTTTACCAGTTCTTGGAGTCTTTTAGTGGAGTCTTCAGGTTTTTCTAAATATAAAATTATGTCATTTGCAAAGAGGGGCAGAATGACTTCCTCCTTTCCAATTC
>NW_012148075.1:3711672-3712668 GCF_000956105.1 Propithecus coquereli
GTCAGATGATGGAGGCAGGTCTCCATGCCTCCATTTAAGGCATGGAGAAGAATTTCCACAGCTTTGGTTTTCTGAATTTTAAATGGCCTCTCTGGCTAATGTTCTACTTAATGTTGACCATTAGCTCTAACAACTGGATACCAGTTGCTCTCCTAACAGTCAGAGGCAGAAGGGAAGAGAACTTATTCAAGATAGCTGATTAGAGTTAGCACAGTTATATATCAGTGAATGGAAAGAGAGAAATATAGCAATGAAGGTCTTAATCATGATTAAAACAGTATTACAGTAGCCATGACTAAAATAAATGATTTTAGATTAAGGTCATGAGTATAATGAAGATAAACATTTGGAAGTAGGGAGGAGGGTGTTTAGAGTTTCATTTTTTTTTCCAAAGGAAGGCACTGGAGTCAGTGATGATCATATTGCACAATAGACTTGCTTTATCTACGTAAGTGATAACTGAGGACTGGATTCAACTGTTTACATCACTTCTTTTCACTCCTTTCTTCTCATTACCATTAATGAGAGAACACTCATAGTTTGAGGGGAAGGTTTTTTCCTGAGACTGTACTTCTGGGTTTGTTTTTTGATCCTCTGAATATTATACTGTACACTTCAAGGAATTGAAATTACTTCCGGGTTTGTTTTTTGATCCTCTGAATATTACACTGTACACTTTAAGGAATTCAAATTAGAATTAAGGGGAACTGAAATCCCTCTGTGACCTTTTAAATAATGAAGTACCCCTAAGTTCTGTGCCTCAGACTTCTTAGTCTAAGAAAAATTTCATCTTCTCTCAGCACTCATTCATCTGCCACATTTCCCCAGAATAACTCCAGGGAAGATTTTTAGTAGTTTCTCCACACTAAAGAATCCAATTCTTTCTTGGAATATTTCTTGGCACTCTGAAGCCATGGTATTAAGTAATGCTCTTTTTCAAATTTGTGAAGTAAGTACTTCTCTCTCCCCTTCTATTAATACATTCTTGAGGCTACT
>NW_012148075.1:3712718-3713681 GCF_000956105.1 Propithecus coquereli
ATTAATACATTCTTGAGGCTACTATTATATTAAAAAATTCCATTTCAAATAGAAATAGAAGGTATCCTTGAAAGAAAAATATGAATTAAAACAGTTTATTCGTAGTTTTTCTTTGTTTTATTTATAGCACAGGACATCTGATCCAGTTAACCTGGTCTTCTCACCATTCCTTAGATTTACCATATGCTTCTACACAATCTCTTCATTTCCACTCCCTACATATTTATAATACCCTTTGAGTGTTTACCTTGTGGCAGACACTTTTCATATATTATTTCCAATCATTGCTAAAGTCTTGAAATTTTGTGTATTAAGGTTTTTGCTCAATAGATGAAAGACTGATGGTTCAGAAATACTAAGCACTTGGTTACAGTGATGTGGTGAAGAGTTACAACTGAAATTAAAACACAGGCTGGACAAAAGCTCAGGGCTCTTTCACAACTCCTTTTTGCATGTTATGTGTACTTTCAGCTTCTCTGAGTAAGTCAATTGACAATCTGATAAATGTGCCATTGAAAATATTTCTCTGGGAATGTTTCATTCATTCCTCTATTTTTTATTTTTAATTGACATATAATAATTGTTCATATTTATGGGGTACAGAGTGATATTTCAATACATGTATACAATGAATAATGATCAATTCAGAGTAATCAGTATAACCATTGCCTCAAATATTTATCAATTCTTTGTGTTGTGAACATTTAAAATCCTTTTTTCTACCTATATGAAAATAGAAAATAAATTATTGTGAACTATAATCACCCTACAGTACTATAGAACACTAGAACTTATTCCTCTTATCTAGGTATAATTTTGTATTTTTTAACCAACATTTCCCTATCTTTACTTCCCCCTACCCATCTCAGCCACTAATAACCACAACTCTACTGTCTTTTCTTAAGAGCTCAACTTTTTAAGCTCCTACATATCAGAGAACATGCAATGTTTATCTTTTTGTTT
>NW_012148075.1:3713731-3714876 GCF_000956105.1 Propithecus coquereli
ATAAAATATTTTTGTTATTGCTAAAAGTTATATTAGACAACACTGCTTTAGAGCTTTGATTTCCTAGAGAAGAAATCTCTTAATGAATATTGTAGTGAATTGTATTAATTTACTTCATGTATCTTTCCCCTCCATTGTAGGTCTTTCCATGGAGTTCCCTGCATATAGTGCTATTCCTCATAAAAGGATTATATGTATCTTTCCCCAATGCCATCAAGTTTGAATATGTGACTTGCTTTGCCCATGGGTTATGAGCATACGTGACTTGTGTAACTTATAAGAGGAAGCTTTAATGGCCAGTGGTACTTCACCATGATAACTTTTTCCTCTGCCAAGAGACCAGCAGTGATCAAAAACGGGGCTGCTTCTGAAAACCTGAATGAAGGTGGCATGAAATAGAGCTGAACACATCCATAATCAGTATTTAATGTGGAAGAAAATAACCTTTCATTGTTGCAATTACTACTTTGTATATCAGTTATTATCACATGATAACTTGACTTAAGCTGACTGATACAAATATGGATTCCCTTTCAATATTCTGGAGATGAAACTAGGAATGCTAAGTGATTTTCATCAGTGATATTTTACACAGGCTGGGCTGGAAGCCAATGTAACAGGAAAAGACCATACAGATGACATAGTTGACAATCAAGTTCACATATCCTCCAGAGAACAGAAGGTTTGCCCCTGGGTGCATTGGTTAAACCATGTAATAAAAGAAGAGCTGGTATTTTTGGATTTCATTCTATTATCAAGTGGCCACAATCTGAGCGGTTTTATCCCTAGGGTGTGAATAGCCCTTAAATGAAGAGCCCTTTGTGTGAAAGGATGTGCTTTCTGCAATCAAGTGACTCTTTCCATTTATACTAATAACTTCTCTGGAGTCTGCATCAGGGAGGTTTCCTTTTTTTTATTTCTAGGATATTTTTTCTTCCACTCCAATACTACCTTTGTATTTTTCAGTTAGATTAGTAGAGCAATAATAAATAGGAATATACAATAAGGGATTCAAGAGTTGGGAATAAAGCATGTAAGCATGTAACCTGAGGAGGAGATGTGGGAGATGAGAGGGCCCAAGTTTTCACTTTAATATTTTATTTTAGTTTTGGTTTTATACTGGGGTTCTTGTATTGATTGAAAGA
>NW_012148075.1:3725211-3725514 GCF_000956105.1 Propithecus coquereli
TAATTTCTTTGTTGACCTATTTGTTGTTCAGGAGCATCCTGCTTAATATCTACATATTTGGGCAGTTTCCAAAGTTCCTCTTGTTACTGAATTCCAATTTTATTCCATTGTGGTCTGAAAAGATATTTGACATGATTTCGATTTTTTTAAAAATTTGTGGAGACTTACTTTGCAGCCTAATATATGGTTTATCCTGGAGAATGTTCCGTGTGTTGATGAGCAGAATGTGTATTCTCCAGCTGTTGGCTGAAATGTTCTGTAAAAGTTTTTCGGTCCATTTGGTCAACAGTATAGTTTAAATCC
>NW_012148075.1:3726954-3727343 GCF_000956105.1 Propithecus coquereli
TAAATGCTCAGTAAAAATTTGTGGAATAAATATGGGAAATTGAAATTGACATTTGAATATCATATAAATAAAGAACCAAATACATTTTTGTTTCAGTTTGAAGTGAGCAGGAATATAGAATGTTTAGCGTGGTAAGAATCTGAAAAAAAGTCCCATCTGCTTTCTAGACTCCTGATCTTCCACCGAAAGCTAGTTTAGGAAGTACATTATAATTTAGCTAGTTTTTTTTTTTTTTTTTAGCAACTATTACGTGAATTGTTCTTGGTAAACTAAATAAAGCTGATATATATTCAGTGTCATCCATTTGTCTATGACTTAGTAAAGTATCAGTACCAGGCTTCAAACATAATAAAGCATTCTTTTAGGATTGTTTTGTTTGTTTTTTTTTT
>NW_012148075.1:3737388-3738050 GCF_000956105.1 Propithecus coquereli
ATCTACTCAGAAGTATGAGAAAATGTACCCTTCAATATCGTTCAATCATGCATCTCTAATTGGATATTTTGTTTAGCAGAGAAACTTATTGCAACAAGAATCATTTGTAATGAAAGAAATCCTTCTATGATGGGAAAAAATGAAACTACTTTAAAACAAATTATATATATTTTTTAAAGTTTGAAAAAGTAACGCCTCTTGAATTGGTAACAGGCTTATGGGCAAAGCAGACTCTAGCTCAGTGGTTCATGTATAATAGCAATCCTGGAGACTTAGCTGGAAAGTTAAAGTCGAAATCTCATTATAAGAAAGAACTTACTGCTGTTGAAGATCTGTTCCACTAGAGTTAATATTCGGCCCAGGAGAAGCCATTTTTCAGAGGGATGTCAGTGGTAATTCTGATTTTCCCAAAGTAGTAACATTCCATATAAATGATCATGTCTCATTGCCACTATGAGATCGCATATTAAAAACATTTTAGTTTAAGAACCTTGTAACTCATCTACTTCAACAGCAAAGAAATACTTGTATTGGACTTTGCTGACTCATTTTTTCCTTAGGTCTCTGAAAATTAAGACAGGTTAGAAAAATATTTATATTTTTTCATGAAGATGAAAGAAACCTGGAGAAAGAAGCGATAGTCCTAGCAAAACTAACATTGA
>NW_012148075.1:3738100-3739535 GCF_000956105.1 Propithecus coquereli
ATTAGGGAAAAGAGACACCTTCCTGGACAAAATGACACCCAGATTTAGAAAGGAGGTGAGTGGTATTTAATCCATTTAAAGAGATGGTGAGAGATTAAGATGTTCAAATACAGAATCGCGGTCCTATAGGAATTTTGGATATTTCATGAAACATGTTACAAGAAAATATCCATGAGATGGGATATTTGGGTAGTGCCCAGAGTACGAAAATCATTTTTCCTCAGAATGAGAAGTTTGAGTTTTATTTTAAGGTCTCGGGATTCCAAGCAGGATAATGATATGATCAATTTAAACTTTAAAAGATCAGCATTCTATCAGTGAAGAGCAAGGCATGGCAAAATCATGGCAAGATTTCTGAGATCTTAAATAAATAGTTGGCAATGTAGAGCAGGAAATAGCATACCTAAGGTGCTGTTAATAGAAAGAATGAGCAGGACGAAGCAAGTAATTAAGAGGTAAGGAGGAAGGAGAGAATAAGACGATAGGGTGTACATTAGCTAGATACTCCTCAAGCCAATTTTTCATCTTTTGTACAAAGTTAATTGATATTTATTTTAATTGTCTTGCAGTTGAGTGGAGCCACATGAAATACTCTTGCCAATGGAATGTAAACGTGATTTGTGGGCAAGGGAATTAAAGTGGGTATGCCTTCTCCATGCTTTCTTTGATCTCCCAGTTATTTTGCTGGATGATGCCAGTATGGCCTTGACATCATATTAAATATTTAGATGATGGTATATCCACTAGGTGAAAGTAGCTTGCATCCCTGAATGACTGCATTGGGTAGAGCTCCACTGATCCATGTTGGACTCTAATGTGAATGAGAAATGCATTGTGTGTGTGTGTGTGTGTGTGCAGTTAGGAAAACCTCAGGATCATAACAATATCTCCTATAGTTTCTCTAAACAATTATCTTTTTAACAACAGCCAGAGTTACACTGACTAATACAGCTGTCATTCAAATTTATTGCTTGATAATATGAGTAGATGAATAATACCTTTCACTAAATTCTGGAACACTGTAGAATTAGTTTTTTGGGTGGAATATGATTTCATATCTAATCCACTAATTTTGATATCTCTGTGGTTTATCAAAAAGTATATAACAATTGGAGGTGTGCATGTGATTCCGAAGCTCAGAGAAAAAGATATGGCTGTAAACATACTAATAGGAGTTACTAGCATAGGTTAAAATTGAAATAATGAGAGTGAATGATAATACCCAAGAGTTTTCATGCCATGAGAAAAGAAATTGTCCAGGACTAATACCTCATGAACATGAAAACTGAATAAATAGGAAGAGAGAAAAGAACCTAAAAAAAACACCGGAGGCAGAGAGCAGCAAAAGGATTGGGTGGAGATTCAGAAAAATGGAGTGTTTCATAATATAAAGGAGGATAGAGTTGCACAAAGGAGGTAACAGCCAACAAAAATC
>NW_012148075.1:3739585-3741293 GCF_000956105.1 Propithecus coquereli
TGAATTGTTCTTGGTAAACTAAATAAAGCTGATATATATTCAGTGTCATCCATTTGTCTATGACTTAGTAAAGTATCAGTACAAGGCTTCAAACATAATAAAGCATTCTTTTAGGATTGTTTTGTTTGTTTTTTTTTTTATTTTGTGACAGCATGTTTGCATAGTGTATGTGCCAAATACTAAAGGCATAAGAAAAAGGTATGCATTTTGTACTCTAGGAAAATTACCTTTCTTAAATGTGATAAATTTTAATGAAGAAAGTCTGAAAGTAGTGCATGGCAAATTTCATGCATTATACAATCAATTGAATTGAGTAGAGATGAGCATAAAAATTGTATATTGGTTCAGAAAATAAGGACATTCTTAAATTGCTCAAGAATCACCTTCATGCTATTAAATAACAGAAGATATGGATACAGGACATGAATAGGGTCAAATTTGGTAGGCTCTTAAAAGCCTAGTCTAAGGAGTTTTTTCCTCAGGAAGTTATATTCTTTCAGTAAACAATAATGGTTTCTGACTGGGGTAGGATTATTGTGACAATATTCAAATGATGCTTTGGAGAGTTTTAGCTGGCAACAATGTACACATTGAACTTACTCAGTACAAAAAGGAGGCAGAGAGACCAGTTAACAGAATAAATCAGCAAATAGGTGATGCAAACCTGTACAATTATAGGTAGCAAAGAAAATGGAAAGGTGTATTCTGGGAGCATATTTCAAAAGGAAGATTTGGTTGTGGTGGGATTAGAAAAAGACATGTTTCAAAAATGAGTGAGCTAACACTGAAGAGATTATTTTACCACTTGGTGATTTTATTCAGTTATTTAACACATGCATCAGTTCTTTGTGTTATTTTTTTAATAGACCAGCTATTAGGTCATTAAATATGAAATGTCCAATTTTGAATCAAAAGTTTAGTTTATTATATCTCAAACAAGAAGCAGTACAATTAATCAAAGTATGTGCCTAAACTATCGACAAAGTTTTGCCATCTTAATGGTCCCTTGCTTATGCCAGCAGTGAAGAAGCCTGGAGAGCAAGTGGAGATGAAATTGCAAAAGGTGTTTTCTACAGCTTGTTGGGAATTGAATATTTTTCCTTGCAAGAAGGGGTCTGGAGCCTGGAAAGAGTGGTAGCCAGTTGGTGCAAAGTCTGGTGAATATGGTGGATGACAGGGAGTTTCTAAGTCCAGCTTCTATAGTTTGAGCAACATTGCTTTTTTGCAACATGTGGTCTTGCAACAGGATTGGCCTGTCTGTATTGACCAATCTTGGTGGCTTAATTAGAAGCATCCTCATCACTTCATCCAACTGGCTGCAGTAGACATACTCTATAATTGATGGACCAGGTTTCCTGAAGTTGTAGAGAATAATACCAGCTCTGGACCACCAAACAGTCACCATTAGCTTTTTTTGATGAATATTCAGTTTTGGACTGTGTTTTGCCACTTCGTCTTTATCCAATCATTGTGCCAAATGCTTGTGACTGTCAAAAAGAATCCATTTTTTATCACATGTAACAATATGATGTACAAATGGTTCGTCTTTATATTATGACAGCAAAGAAAGGCAAGCTTCAAGATTATTTCTCTTTTGATGCTTATTTAATTCATGTGGTACTCATCTATCCAGCTTCTTTACCTTGCCCATTTGTTTCAAATGGTCAAACATTGCTGGAATACTAATGTGAAACCTTGCTGTTAAATC
>NW_012148075.1:3744969-3746349 GCF_000956105.1 Propithecus coquereli
CTTTCTTTCTTTCTTTCTTCCTGGGCCAACTGGCGTATTTCAAAAGACCTGTCTTTAAATTCAGAAAGTTTTTCTTCAGCTTGATCTAGTGTATTATTGAAGCTCTCAACTTTACTTTTTATTTACTTCATTGAATACTTTAGTTTCAAAATTTCTGTTTGGTTCTTTTTTATGATATATACCTCTTTGTTGAATTTCTCATTGAGATCATGACTTGTTTTTCTTATTTCATTGAAATGTTTATCTGTGTTATCTTGTATTTTGCCAAGTTTCCTTGAGATCATTATTTCAAATTTCTTTTCAGGAATTGCATAGATTTCCTTTTCTTTGGGATCTGTTACTGGATAATTATTGTGTTATTTTGACAGTGTCATGTTTCCTTGCTTTTATATATTTCTTACATCCTTATGTTGATATCTGTGCACCTGGTGGAATAGTTACTTCTTTGAATTTCATGGAGTAGCTTTTTTAGGGAAAGATTTTTTCCCCTGTAAATGTGTTCTATTGTGTTGGTTGAGTAGGGTGCTATGGCTTTGCTTCTAGGTTGCTTTAATAATGTAGTCTCCATATGATTTCTTTGGCCTAGGCTGATCTTTGGACCCTATGAGCATGCTGGGATGTGTGGTGGCTCAGCCTCTGGAGGAGTCAGGGTCACTGGTGGCAGCATATTTCTCTGTGTGTTAAAATTGCTAATCAATTCCTTGAACTTCTTCATCAAAGGGTTGTTTTGTTTGTTATTTTTAAGTATCTTTCTCCTACTAGATTCAAAATATCTAAAGGCAAGTGTGTTTTAGATTGAGTTTCTTAGAAAAGACTCTGAGATGAAATTTTGTGTGCACATATTTTATTAATGAATGCTTTTAAGAGATACACTTTTAAGAAAGTAGGGAAGGCAGGATGGTAGAGGGAGAAGCTAAACTGAGGCTTCAGTGATGTTTCAAGAAGCTCTGGAGATTGTGTGAACTTTTAGAGTTGTAAGCTATGTGGTGAGATAGAGAACTATGATAAGCACCTGATGGTCACAGAAGATGGAGAATAGGTGTGTCATCCTAAAGGGGGATGTGAATGACATACCACAATATCACTATAGAAAGGCTATGTATGTTAACTAAATAAACATTCTGAGAGGCTATTATGTTCCAGAAACTTCCTTGTGTTTCTGATACTTAGCCATTATCTCATAAAGCCTGAATTCTCAAACAGGAAAGGACAAGTTATGTGGGTACAATGGAGTGATCAATCTCCTAAGAACAGTATGTTCTATATTCCATGCAGCATATGAAACAAAAGTAATCTTAGCCCAAGTAGATATAGCATTATCACTGAGGTGCTGAAGCCTGAACTGGGTTTTGGGAGGTAGGGATACATTTGCTGGCCAGG
>NW_012148075.1:3758669-3758992 GCF_000956105.1 Propithecus coquereli
CAAAATGGATTAAATATCAATTCTTCATCTTCTTTAATAGCCATGTGTTCTCCCTTTTGCCATTCAGGGCCACGGATATATTGGATTCTTGGCCTACATTATGAGTGATAACCACCAAAAATGAAGACTGCATTTTGGCAAGGACAACTACATTTGTGGTCCTGCAAGTGATTTATGCTCTTCTTTAGTTTTTATACATGTTTAAATGCTTTGTTATTATTTTTACTGGCTAATCCCTGTTTTCAAATCATGGGCTATGTAACTAAAATAATTTAATATCTTAAGTATAAGCAGAAGTCTGTTTATTAGCCAGTGCATCTCTT
>NW_012148076.1:0-370 GCF_000956105.1 Propithecus coquereli
CCTACTTAAAAATCATTCAATGTCTCCTTAGTGCCCTTAGGCTAAAATCCCAGTTCTTTAGTATAGCTTACCAGAATCTTTAAATTTTGAGCATTGTTTGCTTCCAACTTCATCTCTTGTCAGATTCTTCAACTTTTTGTCCCACCTGGACTCAGTAACTTGCAGTTCTACCAAAGCCTCACGCTGTGTCTCACTTTTGGGTATTGTCACGTGGATGACGCCTTACATCTGAACACTGTCTTCTCTCGTTTTATCCCTATTTCCCAAGATAATTCCTATTTATGCTTCTGTTTTCAGCTTTTATCACTTTTTTTTCTTCTTCATAGTTTCCCACATCCTCTACTTTGGCTTAGAAATCTTTCTACATACT
>NW_012148076.1:786-1348 GCF_000956105.1 Propithecus coquereli
TACAGAATATATATCCTCTTCCTATGTTCCCTTGTTCCTTTGGAATTTTGCTGTATGTTAAAAAACTAATCAGATTCAAATATGAGCAAGACAACATGTTTAACAGCGTGTTGAATGGGGAGAGATATTTTGGGAAGAAAAAGATTTTTCCTTCATTCTAAAATTTGAACATATGATTACTTGCATACCATATATGATATTTGAATATATTACATAGTGGCTACTCATGTGGTTAAGCGTATCACTGACCCACTTCTGGGTACTCTGAACACATACCAGTATATTAAATTTTTTCTCATGTCCCATTCTGCTACCCAGTAGAAACAGAAATGGATGCCAATGTCTGCCTCTTTTAAAACAGTCTGAGTTTTCTGGGGATGTTTTAAATTTCATATGAATGTTTGATGATGTATTAAGATGTCTTTTGAAAACAGAAGATTTTGCTTTTATGAGTGCATTTCTTAGAGTCATAGTTAGAAATAAAGCCCAAAATTAAGAAATTTCAATTTGAAGTGACAATATATTCGTTAAAAAAAAAAAACCCAAGGACACTTTTATTAAA
>NW_012148076.1:5425-7144 GCF_000956105.1 Propithecus coquereli
TCCACAGATCATAGCTTTAGGTCTATTCACTTTTACACAAGTAAATTCTCTAGGTACTGTGGTTAGCCCAGTGTTTATAATAAAGCCACTGACAACTAGTGAAATAACAACACACATCTCAGCATTTATCACCTGAATTTTTTAGTAGATACTCAAATTTTATTTAGTTTCTGGTAAAGGACAAGGTCAATTCTAAGCATTTCTTTCTGAGAACTAATATTCTTGAAAAAGTGGATCCAGGAGGATTCATATCATTAAAACTTTTAGGAGAAATAACCAAAAATTAGGGCATTGGAATGTAATACTGTATGAGCTAGTTATTTATCTATGGCCTGTCAGTATCATCCTGTTATTCTTTTATCTGTCCTTACTAGCATGGCCCAGATTTTGAAACTGCATTTTCCAGGCTCGCTTGCCAGCTGGCTTCGTGCTATGTTCTACCAATGGGGATATTGTTAGGAAATCAGAAGGCTAGAAGTTGAGAAAATTTCCTACTTTGGGCTTCAGTAATGTGGCAGTTCTTGGAATCGTATGGGAGTTTCTGTAGCAGCAGAAGAGGTGCTGTGATTCTTCTGGACCCTAAAAACCTGGTCAGAACAAGTACCTTTTTAGCAGATCCTGGCCTGGTCCAAGTCGCACATATTTGACGGATCTGCAATTGGCTGTAAAAGTATCTCTCACAGACAGTAACAGGTGCAGGCTAGTGGGTTCCAGCCTAGAAGTGTTAGCAGGCTCTGATTTCATCCCCTTTCTCTTGTTTTGTTTTTTTTTTTTCCTTCCATCTTTTCTAAAACACTGGATTCCCTATATTAACTTCACTCTGTTTGATATACCTAGAGTAAATTAGGTTTTCTTGAGCAGACACTGTCCTTTTAGCTTTCTAGAACCTTTACACAAAAAGATGACCAAACACCAACGTGTACAAATGTGTACAAAGACACATGTATAAGCAATGCTAAATTGTTATTTTTTTTTTTCTGAAAAGGAATCCTCAGACATGCTGTTGAGTCACACATCTTTTAAAAGCAAAACTCAGATACATTTGTAGTATTTCTTGGTTCTCTTAATGATAATATTGAACTTTTGTCACTGGATTGTGAGCTTTTAGGGGAATGGAACTATACCTTATTTAACCTTATTTATTTTTGTTGTCCTCATAATTAACTTAGTGGCACAGTTACTCTCTTTCCCCTTTCGAATCCACTCTCAAATTATAGCCAGTGCTGTATATAGAGTAAATCTGCTCGTATCACTTTCCTACTTAAAAATCATTCAATGTCTCCTTAGTGCCCTTAGGCTAAAATCCCAGTTCTTTAGTATAGCTTACCAGAATCTTTAAATTTTGAGCATTCTTTGCTTCCAACTTCATCTCTTGTCAGATTCTTCAACTTTTTGTCCCACCTGGACTCAGTAACTTGCAGTTCTACCAAAGCCTCACACTGTGTCTCACTTTTGGGTATTGTCACATGGATGACCCCTTACATCTGAACACTGTCTTCTCTCGTTTTATCCCTATTTCCCAAGATAATTTCTATTTATGCTTCTGTTTTCAGCTTTTATCACTTTTTTTTCTTCTTCATAGTTTCCCACATCCTCTACTTTGGCTTAGAAATCTTTCTACATACTCCCAGTGCACTCTTCACTACCTTTATTATAGCAATTAACATACTGTGTTGCAATTGCCTGTTTAATTGCATTGCAGCATGCTCCACAGGACTT
>NW_012148076.1:10054-10532 GCF_000956105.1 Propithecus coquereli
AGACTACATATAGTTCCTATATACCCCAATTTTCCTTATTATTAACATCTTAGATTAGTGTGATACATTTGTCAAAATTCATGAACTGATATTGATAAATTAGTATTAATTAAAGTCCATATTTTATTCAAATTTTCTTCATTTTTACCAAATGTTCTTTTTCAGTTCCAAGATGCCAGCCAGGTTGCCACATTACATTTAATCATCATGTCTCTTTAGGCTCCTGTTGGCTGTGACGGTTTTTAAGATTTTCCCTTTTTCTTATGTCCTTAACAGTTTTAAAGAGTATGACCCACTTATTTTGTAGAATGTTCCTCAATTGTGATACGTCTGATGTTTTCTTATGATTAAACTGTGGATATGCATTTTTGGAAGGAAGACTATGAAGGTAAAGTGCTATTTTTATCACATCATATCAAGGGTACATGCTGTCAGAGTGACTTATCACTGTTGACGTTGACCTTGAACATCTGGCTGA
>NW_012148076.1:12097-14188 GCF_000956105.1 Propithecus coquereli
TGTCGAGGGTCCTGGAACAAATCCCTGATGGACGAGGGACAACTATACTCTCTTTTTGTATATTTTATTCCACACAATGGAAATGTCTGGAGTTTTTCCATCTGTATTTAAGAACAAATTCTATGTTGGGAGATATAAACCAGCTCAAAGAAATGTAAAACATAGTGAAATTTAGTCTATGCTGAATAGCTTTAGTTTGCCCGTACAAATTTATTTTCTGCCTTTCTCAGCTGTATTTCCATCCTGGAAGGCTAACTCATATGGAGCTTTTGATGTGCTACTTTGCTCTTTGATCTTGGTTAGATTAAGCCACTGAGCAGTACTGCAGAAAGTAGGAGGGAAGGTGGAGTGTGGGGCCATGCTTGTACTATCTTTGCTCCCTTCCTATACGGTGTCCTGGTTACATGACTTAAAGGTGGCAGTTCTTCTTAATGTGGACCTCTCCACAAAATTTCTGTTTTGGTTTCTGGTAATCCTTCCATCCTCTCTTCCCCTGGGGCATAATGGTAATGACAACATAGTGCACTTTCTGGTTTCCCTAAATCATGTCCACCCTTTTGTAAACAAATCCTTTATTAAACCTTTTTTCAATTATCCTACTTTGAGTGTACCTTCCGTGTCCTGTTGGAATTTTAACTGATACATAACCATATCCAGGCTTTGTTTCTTGAACATTCAGACTTTACTTCATGAAATATATACCCCCTGAAAAAATACAGAGGATACTTTGTCTTACCCTTAACATCTATTCATGCACCCCACTCCCTCCTCCCTGCACTCAGAGATCCAGGATCAGGACCAACTCCTCTTAAAGCTATTAAGAGAGGTAGAATATTAGTTCCATTCTCAGGCTTTGTCTATGTAGCATCTTAGTTAAGATTAGTGACTGACTGTTCTCTGTCATTTTCTTGTCTGTGTTTTTTAATAAGAGGATGTTTCTTTTCAGGCCTGAGTATTATGAAAGGCTGAGATTCTTGTCTAGTTAATAGCTTTGAATTATAAAAAGCCTTTTTTATAGGTCAAAAGTAGAGTATCTGATTGATTTCCTCTGCCTTAAGATGTGGCATGCTGTCTTTCTGGGCAGGAAAGGCAAACCCATATTTAAGTTTATATTAATTCCAATAAAGCCAACTCACTGCTGCAAAGCAGGAGAGGTACAATGAAATCAGCCTCTGAGAGGTGACTTGCCAGTCTCTTCCCCAAATGGTGCTCTGTCAAGGGCTCAGTTAATTTTCTCTTGTTGCAGGATGGGCAGTGGCAATACTTAGGCAAGACTTGGTGAGGAGGAACCAATGCTGTTCGGGCCCATGCGTAGCTTCTGTATCTTCCATTGTGGTCCGTCTGTTCATTGGTCATTATCAAACACTACAGTGGCTGAAAAGTGTACCACAGAAGAGGACATCATGTTCACTTGGTTAAGGAGAGCTTTTCTATGGTAGATATTTTCTGGATGGAAGTAATATGAGGCACAAACATCTGCATATTTTGTGCTTATTCTATCATATGCATCATCCCTAAAACTCTTTCCCCATGATTTTTAGCCTTATTTTGAAATCTCCTGATTAACTGAACAAGCCATTCACTACTGCCCAAGATTCAGTGTACAACAACAACTCTGGCTCTCTTTCATTCTCCATTTGAAATAAATGTCTGACTTGCAACTTTGTCCACAGGGAAGATTTTTGTTTACTCCACAGATTCTCTACATGGCATCCTTATATACCAAGACAACCTGTAGTAACATTGGGCTCACTGGGATGTATGTCCTGAATCAAGGCAGCTTACTCTTGCTGAAGATTCCTCTACTACCGTGACCCCCACTTGATTGTTCTGGCTTTCAAATTCACTGTATAAATGGTTAGAGCAATGTCCCTCTAAAACCCAAAGATGCTCCACCCAGCACTATGCCTCTTTCTGAGTAATAGGAAATTTGACGTGTATTAAGTTACCTTTTACATTATATGTATCCTAATAAGCCCCAGACCTTTGGAATTCTAAAATTTTAACTGGTTGGTAGACTTCTGAAGGTTTGTGGGGTTGATCTTCTACCCTTTGTCACACATGTATCTTATTAGGACAGTTCTGTTGGCA
>NW_012148076.1:15212-15929 GCF_000956105.1 Propithecus coquereli
CTTCACAGTGTGTCCTGAAGCTACATGAGAATTATTCTGAAGTTTCATAGAGGCCTATTGGTTTTTATGATATCTCTTTAACTGGCAGTTAGCTCTCTTGATCCCATCATTTTCTTTTAGCCAGACCTCCTGTGCTCCCCTATCAATCAAGTGCAGCTTTATTAATTGTGATGCCACTCTTTCTAGTAGAATTACTCACTTATCTCCAGCAATAGGTCTCTACAACTGCCTTAAATCAGGGTGGTTTTCTCATTCCAAAATCCTCCCTTAAGAATACTCTTTCAGTGCTAGCCTTTCTAAGACCATCTTGGTATCAATTTTCTTAGCCTGCATTCTCTAGTAAAATAGCCTGAGGCAAAGAATTCATAGTTAAACTTAGTCAGTTTTGGTTGCTATAACAAATTACTACAAACTAGATGGCTTATAAACAACAGAAATTTATTTCTCACCATTCTGGAGGCTGGAAGTCCAAAGTCACAGTGCCAGCATGATTGGGATTTGGGGAAGGCCCTCTTCCAGACTGCAGACTGCCAACCTCTTGTGTATCTCCACCTGTGGGAAAGAGAGCTACCTGGCTCTCTGGGGTCCCTTTTATAAAGATGCTTATCTATTCATAAGGGCTTCACCCTTGTGACCTAATTACCTCCCAAAGGCCCCACTTCCTAATACTATCCCACTGGGGATTAGAATTTCAACATATACATTTTGGGGAGACAT
>NW_012148076.1:17524-17833 GCF_000956105.1 Propithecus coquereli
ATTGATTAAACTACATTTTTAGAGTGTGAAGAAGTAAAATAATTTCTTTATATTGCTTTAGGTCACAATTTCTATTTCACAGTGTCTACCGAACACAATTCTTATATTATACAACAAAATATTTAGTCAAAGAATAAGCTTGCAACTTTTTTCCTTTGAGATGTTGAATTACTTGAATGATTGATTTTTTTCCCCATGATTTATCTATTTATGTTTCATATTCAGGTATATGTGTGTTTGAGAGGGATCTTAAGGTCATAGCCTTTATATGTGTACCCATAACAATATAGGAACTGTTGTCTACTGAGT
>NW_012148077.1:0-504 GCF_000956105.1 Propithecus coquereli
ACTTAAAATGTGTTTTGTTCCAGTGCTATACTATACTCTGTCCTCCCTTCTTCATCCTAACAAGTAGTCATTCTTACTAGTTTTGCATATCTTTCCAAAGTTTCTTTATGCATATACGAACAACATATAAATTCTTATCCTCTCTTATTTACATAGAATGAGGCATACCACACTCACTGCTTTTCTCCTGGCTTTTTTCAACACTGTTTTTTATAACTGTTTTCAAATCATTATATAGAGAACTCTTATTTTTTATAGATACACAATATTTTACTTTTTTAATGTATCATAATTTATTTAACCATTCTATCTACTGTTGATAGTCATTTGAGCTGTTTACAGTCTTTTCCTTTTAAAAGAATTGCTGTACAGATAAACCTTGTAATATATGTCATTTTATGTATATGCTAGTTAATGAGGTAAATTTCTAGAAGTGGAATTGCTGTTGGATGGAAGGTTAATGCATTTGTGATTTTACAAATATTGCCCAATTTTTTTCTGTAA
>NW_012148077.1:6568-7191 GCF_000956105.1 Propithecus coquereli
TATCTTCTTTCATGAAAAGTCTGTTCATATCTTTTTTCCATTTTTAAATTGGGTCGTTGGCTCTTTTGTATGTGTTATTGTGGAATTGTAAGAGTGCTTTATATTCTGTATATAATCCCTTTTTCTACATATATGTTTTACAAATATTTCTCCCAGTCTGTGGTTTGTCTTCTTAACTGTTTTTCAAAGACCAAAAGGTTTTAATTTTAGGGTCTACTTTTTCACTTTTTTTCTTTATGACTTGAGGTTTCTGTGTTTAAGAAACCTATCTAACTTGATGTCACAAAGACTTTCTTCTATGATTTCTTCCATAAGTTTAATGGTTTAGCTGTTATGTTTACATCTGTGATCCATTAGAGGTTAATTTTTGAGTTAAGGGTCAAGGTTTCTCTCCCATACAGTTATCCAGTTGTTCTAGCTTCATTTGTGGAAAAGACTGTTTCCCCTATTAAATTACCATGTTACCTTTGTCCAAAATCAATTGACCGTAAAATGCTAGGGTTTATTACTGATTTCTCTATTCTGTACCATTGATCCTTATGTCTGTCCTTTTGCTAATCCTATATTGTCTTGGTTACTGTAGCTTTATAATAAGTCTTGAAATGAGGTAATATAAATCTTCC
>NW_012148077.1:11381-12174 GCF_000956105.1 Propithecus coquereli
CTAACAAACATAGTCTGTATAAAAAATTAATGATTATGTTTAATTTGTGGAATTAAAAAAAACCCAGAAAGAAAGCACCAAAAAACAGTACTATGTGAGAGAGAAAGGAGTGATGAGAATTAAAATTGCCTTAAGTCCTCATCTTATTTAGTAGGGGAATTAAAATGGTAAAATTTCAAGGGTAATGACTAAAAGAATAGAAATTGTGTGATTAATCTTCTATACCCAGTAGAGGGAAAATAATGAAATAGAAAAGCAAATTCAATTTTTAAAAAAGCCAAGGAATGGAAAAAAAGAAGAGCCAGAAAAAAACTAGCAACAATAGACAATAATAAAAAATAAAAAGATAGCATTCCAGATATTAATCCAATAAACATAAATGAGTTAAATTTTATAGTTAAGCCAGATTGTAAATTTGAATTGTTTTTAAAAAGCCAAGTGCTCCTTATAATAGACATAAACCAAAACATTGAAACATGGAAAGTTGAAATTAAAAGATGTAAAAAAGATGTGCTATGCAAATATGAACCTATAGGAAGCTGGGGCAGTTGTTAATATCAAACAAAAATGACTTTAAGATAAAAGGCATTATCACAAGTAGAAATAATGATTTGCAAACCAGGAAGTTACAGGTTAAGTATCCCAAATATGAAAATCTGAAATGCTCTAAAATCCAGAACTTTTTGAGTACCAGTATGCTCAAAGGAAATAATTCATTGGAGCATTAAGAATTTGGGGTTTTCGTAATTGAGTAGTATTCCATCGTATACAGATACCATATTTTATTAATCCA
>NW_012148077.1:12224-13706 GCF_000956105.1 Propithecus coquereli
CATGATATATAGTTCTTCCCTTTTAAAAAATCCATTCTAACCGTATCTGTCTTTTAACTGGAGTATTTACTTCATTAAATAAATGGAGTATTAGTTAACTAAATTGGAGTATTTAGTTCATTAACTAAATTATTTCCTTAGAATGAGGGTTTTCATATCACACATAACCACAAATCATGTGAGGTCTGACTTGAGAGATTTTTCTCCTCTCCACCTAACACTGATGTCAAGTCAGACATGTTACTGCATTGTCTTTCTCTGTCTAGGACAGATTTTTTTGTCCAGTTTACATTTTAACTAAGGGTATAACTATTTGCATCAGATTTATGTAGGGTTTCCTGTTAGACTTGTCACTTTGGGCATGTCCTAGGCTTTCTGCTTTGGCCATCAGAGAAGATCAAATTCTCTAGTTGTTTCTGTGCTTGTATCTCTAAATTGCAGCCCTCACATTATTTCGGACATTGAGGGTTTATTTTACTCTCTTACCATCTCAGTAGTACATTGGTGTCTTTGTGCAAATTAGAAAAATGTTCCATTTTTTTCCAGACTGGTGAGTAGAGTATAGGCTGGATTTTAGTCTCCACTTGTCCCTTCAGCTGAGTATCTTTTTGTAGATATGTGGTGACCCTCTAAGCTTGTGTTGTAACGTTTTTGTTTTGACTGATGACACAATGGCAGTCTTAGTATCTTTTCAGATCTGTATTTTGGGTGTAAACATTAATTGGATTATATTATATTATAATTTGGATGGTGTTTAGCCAGCTATTTGTAAGATCACAATTTTTTTTAGTTTATATCACAGATAATTAGTATTTGCTTCTTTAAAAGTACAGAGGTAATAGTAACTTTCGATTCAGTGTTGTCAACTAGATATTCTGAAAGGCCTTTCTGCTACAGAACAATCAGATCCTGAATACATTTTTAATATGTTGCCGGGTTATAGTAAGTACATGAAATTTCTTAGATTTTTTTCCTCCACTCCTCTGTTCTCTACTTCTGTGTCTCTCTCTTCTCTGACCTCCCTCCTTGGGTGAAAAAGCAAACTTGAATCAGAGTGGTACTGATCAGCAGCAAAAAGGGCAAAAGGCAGTTTGCTCTCAAAAGTGAATTATCAATATCAATGATAAAATTGGTGACAAAGCCTTAGGCTAGAAGCAAGATAGGTGGGCTGAACGAGGCTCTTGAATTAAATTGAATCCTTGAAAGAGGATAAAGTGGTCCCAAACTGGTAGATCCCCTGGCTTCCAGCAGAAGGAAATTAAAACATTCTCTGATAGATAACAACCTTAATTTAGGGCCTTGGGAATCCTATAGGTTAAGATCAATCACATAAGTGTTCATAATAAACAAAAAACCAAAAATGCTAGCACACAAACAATAAAAAAAGCTATCATGAATGAGCACTAACAAAACAATGCAGTATCTATTAATATTTGTTAGACTTTCCTTCCTCCAGAGTCCCTTAAGGTGTTCGAATTGGAT
>NW_012148077.1:13855-14241 GCF_000956105.1 Propithecus coquereli
ATATTTTGAGCTGTCTGCATTGCACTGGTTCCACAACAGAACTCATATTCAAAAATAACACGGATTTTTGACTTATCCATGATTTCATAAAAATTACTCTAAAAAAAATTTGAAAGATAATCACAAGCCAAAACCCATGCGTTTGAAAGACTGAGGATGTACCTTCACAATAAAAATCAGGATCAAAGTGAAAATGTCAGAGATATCAACTGTCAAACTTAGTACTTAAGGAAATTGGACCTAATATTTATACCACTTTATGACCCTGTGTACCCATTATTTAGCTCACACTAATTAGTGAAAACACATGGTGTTTGTTTTCCATTCTTGAGATACTTCACTTAGGGTAATGTTCTGCAGTTATACCCAGGTTGCTGCAAAAGACA
>NW_012148077.1:17798-17985 GCF_000956105.1 Propithecus coquereli
TACTTGTTATTGATTGTTTAGGATTTGTGTTTCTTTCTGATTTAGGCTTGGGAGGTTGTGTGTTTCTGAAAATTTATCCACTTCTAGGTTTTCTAATTTGTGTGCATAGAGGGTCTCATAGTAGTCATGCATGATATTTTGTATTTCTGTTGTATCATTTGAACTATCTCCTTTTTCATTTCTGATT
>NW_012148077.1:18035-19328 GCF_000956105.1 Propithecus coquereli
TACTTCACTTAGGGTAATGTTCTGCAGTTATACCCAGGTTGCTGCAAAAGACATTATTTCATTCTTTTTTTATGGCTGAGTAGTACTCCATTGTATATATGTACCACATTTTCTTCATCCACTCATTAATTGATGGGCACTTAGGTTGATTCCATACATTAGTAATTGTGAATTGTACTGTGATAAACATTCAGGTACAGGTGTCTTTTCGATTTAATGATTTCTCTTCCTTTGGGTAGATACCCAGTAGTGAGGTTGCTGGATCAAATCATAGGTCTACTTTTAGTTCTTTGAGGAATCTCCATACTGTTTTCCATAGAGGTTGTATGAATTTACAGTCCCACCAACAGTGTATGAACGTTCCTTTTTCACCACATCCATACCAATATCTAGTGTTTTTTTATTTTTTAATAGCCATTTTGATAGGGGTAAGGTGGTATCTCATTGTGGTTTTAATTTGTATTTCCGTGATGATTTGTGATGTTGAGTATTTTTTATATGTTTATTGGCCATTTGTCTATCTTCTTTTGAACAAACTCTGTTCATGTCTTTTGCCCAGTTCTTAGTGGCTTGTTTTTTTTCTTGCTGATTTGAGTTCTTCATAGATTTTGGGTGTTAGCCCTTTGTCGGCTGTATGGTTTGCAAATATTTTCTCCCTTTCTGTAAGCTGAGTATTTACTCTGTTGATTATTACCCTTGCTGTGCAGAAACTTTTAAATTTAATTAGTCTCATTTATTTATTTTTGTTGTTGTATTTGCCTTTCGAGTCTTAGTTATAAATCTTTGCCTACACCAATGTCCAGAAGAGTTTTTCCTATACTTTCTTCTAGAATTTTTATGGTTTCATGCCTTACATTTAAGTCTTTAATTCATCTCAAGTTAATTTATGCATATGGTGAGAGATAGGGAGGGATCCTATTTCATTCTTCTATGTGTGGCTATCCAATTTTCGCAGCACCATTTATTGAATAGGGTGTTCTTTCCCCAGTGTATGTTTTTGTCTGCTTTGTCAAAAATCAGTTTGTTGTAGCTATATGATTTTATTTGCGGGTTCTCTGTTTCACTGATCTGTGTCTCTACCTTTATAACAGTACTGAGCTGTTTTGGTTACTATGGCTTTGTAATATAATTTGAGGTCAGGTAATGTGATGCCTCTGGATTTGTTCTTTTTGCTTAGTACATTGACTCCCACACTAGAAAAAAATTTTTTTTCTTGGGGCTGTGGTGTTTTATTATGAAAATAAAATAAAAACTTCAAAAACAAAATGATCCTTTCTAATTTAATGAAAAATT
>NW_012148078.1:0-864 GCF_000956105.1 Propithecus coquereli
AATCTAAGAATACGAAACCATCTGTAACTATTCTAGAAAACGGAGAAGACTGCAGCTAATAAGCCCCAAATTTTATACTTCTGGGAGCTGAAGAAATAGAGTGGAAAACAATCCAAGGAGTGACAAAGAGCCCATGTTCAGTGCCAGACATGGAGGAACCCTGAGAAGAATCTGGAAACTCGAGGAGCCCAGGAGAATCTCCAATATCAGAGGGCAGGGCTTCCTGTGCAGATGGACCAAAGGCAGCCAACAGGGTGTCCCAGCACGGTCCTCTGTGGCTTTGATCTTGGCTTTCCTGACGAGAGGCCAGCCCCTGCCAATGGATGGGAAGGGTCACCCAGGTGAAAGCAATGTGCCCTTCCTGGTCTTCTGTGCTTTCTTGGGCCACTGGGCACTGGCCCCTTGCCCTGAAGACGGTGCGTTATTCAGTAGCAGAAAGCACTGACCTAGTTTCAGCACAATATTATACAAACAGATTAAGTTACGTGGTAAAGACCCACAGAAATATTATCTAGAAAGAATATTTTTTCAAAGCAAGAATTTGCCACAAGCTCCAAATGCAACGCATGTTCTGTCTTAGTCCATTTGGGCTGCTATAACAGAAATACCACAAACTGGGTGGCTTCTAAACAGCAAACATTTGTTTCTCACAGTTCTGGAGGCTGGGAAGTCCAAGAGGAAGGCAGACTCCGTGTCTGGGGAAGGGCCTGAGTCCTCATAGACAGCACCTCTGGGGCCTCTTTCAGAAGGACACATCTCATTTAGGAGGGCAGAGCCCTCAGGACTGAACCACCTCCTAAAGCTCACCTCGGTGGGTAGGTTTCCAACATATGAATTGCTGGGGGAGGGGAAGGGGGAGGGGGA
>NW_012148078.1:5777-6208 GCF_000956105.1 Propithecus coquereli
CTCCGAGCTTGCTGGCTAACAGCTTTGGGGACAGGACGCTAACCTTTCCAGACTCCCCACCTCCCAGCTAAAAAGGAATTGCACCTAATACCAACCCAGGAGAGCTCCAAATCGGATTCATTTTCTCCAAGTCCTAATAAATGAGAAGGAAGCAGGGTGTTTCATCTCCCACTTTTCAACTGCATGATCCATCCTAGGGATGTGGCCGTGAAGCTGAGGAGTGTGACAGATACATCTCATTAGGCGGTGAATCCATCATACCTTCCACCTCCATTCCCAGGACCTTCTCGGCCCAACCCCTGTCTTGCCTCCCTCTCTCTAAGATCTACTAAGTGGCACATCCACCAGCCAAGCTGCAAGGCAGTGGACTTAAAGGCTTTGCTTGAAAACCACCAGGGCTTTCCCCTTTGAAGGACTTATTTCAATTATTT
>NW_012148078.1:6258-6701 GCF_000956105.1 Propithecus coquereli
CTCCGAGCTTGCTGGCTAACAGCTTTGGGGACAGGACGCTAACCTTTCCAGACTCCCCACCTCCCAGCTAAAAAGGAATTGCACCTAATACCAACTCGGGAGAGCTCCAAATCGGATTCATTTTCTCCAAGTCCTAATAAATGAGAAGGAAGCAGGGTGTTTCACCTCCCACTTTTCAATTGCATGATCCATCCTGGGGATGTGGCCGTGAGGCTGAGGAGCGTGACAGATGCATCTCATTAGGTGGTGAATCCATCATACCTTCCACCTCCATTCCCAGCACCTTCTCGGCCCAACCCCTGTCTTGCCTCCCTCTCTCTAAGATCTACTAAGTGACACATCCACTGACCAAGCTGCAAGGCAGTGGACTTAAAGGCTTTGCTTGAAAACCACCAGGGCTTTCCCCTTTGAAGGACTTATTTCAATTATTTCCATTACAAATC
>NW_012148078.1:6751-7126 GCF_000956105.1 Propithecus coquereli
CATTACAAATCTGGACTCTGGCTGTGCCCAGGCTGCCAGGTGAAGGCTGACAGAGGGAAGGGGACTGGAAGGGAGGGTACCAAATGCAACAATCTGATTTTAAACCCCCACATCAGAATGCAGGGATCTTAGTGAAATAGGGAAGGCAAGATGACCTCCCTGAGCAGGCCATGGAGGTCCCCCAAATT
The DNA here is from genome assembly GCF_000956105.1 of Propithecus coquereli. Lineage (NCBI taxonomy): Eukaryota > Metazoa > Chordata > Mammalia > Primates > Indriidae > Propithecus > Propithecus coquereli. The sequence goes on from NW_012148078.1 coordinate 6,940, forward strand.
TCAGGGTGCCAAGAGCTACCGGGACTCCTGCTGGCTCCTTCCTGCTCTGGGACACAGTAGGTTCCCCAAAGGACCCTGTGAAGACTCCACGGTGTCCTACAAGTAAGTTCCACACAAGGCCCATAGATGGGTTTTGTCAGAAACCAGGAAGGCAAAACCTGTAACTGGTCACTCAAAGACACAAGGG
>NW_012148078.1:7176-7644 GCF_000956105.1 Propithecus coquereli
ACCAGGGCTTTCCCCTTTGAAGGACTTATTTCAATTATTTCCATTACAAATCTGGACTCTGGCTGTGCCCAGGCTGCCAGGTGAAGGCTGACAGAAGGAAGGGGACTGGGAGGGAGGGTACCAAATGCAACAATCTGATTTTAAACCCCGCACATCAGAATGCAGGGATCTTAGTGAAATAGGGAAGGCAAGATGACCTCCCTGAGCAGGCCATGGAGGTCTCCCAAATTCCAGGGTGCCAAGAGCTACCAGGACTCCTGCTGGCTCCTTCCTGCTCTGGGACACAGTAGGTTCCCCAAGGACCCTGTGTCCTTGGGGAACCCGAGGAGACTCCACGGTGTCCTACGAGTAAGTTCCACACAAGGCCCATAGTTGGGTTTTGTCAGAAACCAGGAAGGCAAAACCTGTAACTGGTCACTCAAAGACACAAGGGTGTTATTGCTCAGACCATCTACCCTGCAGAGAGCA
>NW_012148078.1:7694-8046 GCF_000956105.1 Propithecus coquereli
GTTATTGCTCAGACCATCTACCCTGCAGAGAGCAGGACAGAGGGGACACCCCTGAGCCACCAAGGCCTGCAGAGTCCCCTGCAGAAATGGATGTAAGGGCCACGTGGGAAGGACCCTCTGCCATCCCAAGCCTGCTGTCCCCAGAGGAGAAAATGGTCAAACTTTAACCAAAAGCAAGCCAAGAGGCCATCGGAAAATTCAAAAAAGCCCACAGAGGAGCACTCAATATTTGTCTCCACCTATCTGTCTTTTAAATGTTTTAAAGCAAATACAAACTTATACTTGCTCCTCTCAAATGAGTTAAAAGAGATTTGCAATTGAATATCATCCTACCCCATAACGTGTCCCTTGA
>NW_012148078.1:8096-8447 GCF_000956105.1 Propithecus coquereli
GTTATTGCTCAGACCATCTACCCTGCAGAGAGCAGGACAGAGGGGACACCCCTGAGCCACCAAGGCCTGCAGAGTCTCCTGCAGAAATGGATGTAAGGGCCACGTGGGAAGGACCTCTGCCATCCCAAGCCTGCTGTCCCCAGAGGAGAAAATGGTCAAACCTTAACCAAAAGCAAGCCAAGAGGCCATTGGAAAATTCAAAAAAGCCCACAGAGGAGCACTCAATATTTGTCTCTACCTATCTGTCTTTTAAATTTTTTAAAGCAAATACAAACTTATACTTGCTCCTCTCAAATGAGTTAAAAGAGATTTGCAATTGAATATCATCCTACCCCATAACGTGTCCCTTGA
>NW_012148079.1:0-493 GCF_000956105.1 Propithecus coquereli
TTCAGAGCAATTACATCAGATACCAGCATCTAAAATACTTGTCAGGACTATCCATTTTCAAACGAGTAGTGTCGTGACATATTCTTTTTTTGTCACACAATCTGTACTGAATACATTCCTTTAATAGGAGTGATTCAGGCATTATAATTATGTATAGAATAAAATGGGGAAGTCCTTATTCATAGTGTTTCCTTTCTGCCTCCAAATTCCCTCCTCAGAATCAAGTCAATAGTTTAGTGTATGCCCTTCCCTTGATCTTTCTAAGCTTGTGTGTGTCTGTGTGTGTGTGTATATCTGTTGTAACACAAATGTGGTTACACTAAATTTTTTTTCTAACTTGTATTTTAAATTTATTTATTTATTTATTTATTTATTTTTGGAGACAGAGTCTCTCTTTTGTTGCCTGGGCTAGAGTGCCGTGACGTCAGCCTAGCTCACAGCAACCTCAAACTCCTGGGCTCAAGCGATCCTCCTGCCTCAGCCTCCCAAGTAG
>NW_012148079.1:1862-3234 GCF_000956105.1 Propithecus coquereli
TTATTATTTTATGTACTTTTTATGTACTTTTTGTGTTTATTGTGTTTGTTTCTAGTTTCTTGGGTTGTACATGGAGTTGTTCATCATCTATAATACTCCTTTCTCTCTGTCTTTGATTCCCCTTCTCTCACCTGTCCTTCTTTCTCTCCTTTTGAAGTCTGCTTAGTTGATTGCTGCTGTCTGCCTCTGTTGGTCACTTCACTTACTCTTTCTCTCATATTTTCCATTTCTTTATCTTTTTGTATTATGTTCCGGGATGATCTTAAACTTGATTTTAAAAAGTTTTTTTTTCCTTAACACTTCTCTTTCACTGTTTTCTTTTTGTTATTTAGTTTAAATATTGAGTTTTAAATCTTGTTCAAATTCTTAACATTTCACATTCCTTGTTGCTTTTTGTAATGGAAGCAATAACTGCATGCCTCTCTCTGAAGATAATTATATTTATTTTGAAGCCTTATAATGTTTTCTCTATTAATTGTTTCCTCCATTTTGTTTCTTCTGTTTAAGTTTTGTGACTTCTATCACAGTGTTGAATTCTTGCAAATGTTTGGTGATGCTTGACTGTCATCTTTGCATTTGAATATCAATAACTCCCTATCCTAATTACCTTGGTTCACACTGGGTATTTAAGAGGGAAGGGAAGGGAACGACTTCTGGAGAGAATGTGGATATTTATCTGTAGGTGGTGACAGTAGGGGTTTAGCTGGCACCTTGTCATGCCTTCTGGCTCCCAGCATCTCTCCTCACTTCCTTAGCCTGTGAACAAATATTAATACTATGGGATGCCTGCCAATCAGCAAGAGTCCAGCATTAGCTGTAAGAAATGTTAGGTTGAGCTTCTCAATTAAGCACCCAAAACTATTCCTGGGCTCTCTTCCATTTCTACACACTGAGTTGGCTTGGAGCGTTATCTTTCTCCTCCTGTGTTTTAAGCTATGAATATATTTTTCTCTAGAGCTGATAAGGCCTATTTCCTATATTTCAGAGTTTTATAACACTCTGGCCTGCCATATTGCAATATATTTTGCTTTTTTGTAATGCATTTGTATTTTTTATATCACTTTTCTCACTTCATGTAAATTTAGTTGGGTGAAGAGGTAGATGCCTATGTTTATTCAACATATTGATTATATTTGCTGTTTTTTTCTTACAACAAAATAATTGTTTATAAATTAGTCTGAAAATTGTAGGACCTTTAGAAAATAAATCTTACTAAATAATAATACAAGAATATCTATAATCAAATCACTCCGAGAGACCACATGTGATTTGTTAACTTGTAGACATTATAGACATTGTGAATTTTTTAGATCAACCCCTGCCCTAGTTTTGTCTTAATAGTCTCGCTTTTCCTTTGCTTTACTTTTCTTTC
>NW_012148079.1:12356-13514 GCF_000956105.1 Propithecus coquereli
AGGAGAAAAATAAAATTATTAACAAACTCTATGGATTATAAATGCTGGGATTGTGAGTCTTTCATCTATTGTTTGTTTATTTTAATGACATTTATTGGGCACTTTCTGCATGCTAAAGAGGCACTATGCAAAGCTTGGGGAATGCAAAAATAAGTCAGACATCATCCTGCTTTTAAGGAACTCATACTCTATCCACGTATGACCAATCATTTCAAAGACCTAAGGCAACAAATCAGCAAATTTCATTCATTCATTCAATAAATTAAAATTCAGTGAAAAGGGACTATGTGAAAGGAACTTTGCTAGCTATTTATATTTGATTCAAACTATAGGACAGGAAAGAGCTTTAGACACCATTTAGCTTAAACTTCCTACTTTACGGATTAAAAAACTCAAGCACAGAAAGATGAAGTGGTTCGTTTAAGATGACATGTAAAGATATGTGAAATATGGTCCCAGATGCCAGTAAATTTAAAATAAAATACAAGAGCCGTGACAAAGCCTGAAATAATTGTAATAGGGAGTACCTTGTAATAGATGTCATGAATGAGGTGCAGATAAACTGTATGGGAATTCAGAGGCGTGAAAGAAAGCACCTTCCTAGCAGAGGGCAGGCACTCTTAGGGGAGAATGGGAGACAAGACTCAGGGTGTTGGCTTCAACAACTTCGAAAACATGGATTTGAAACATTCCAGTATTTTGTCACCCATTCTACTCATAATCCCATCAGCCCTTATTCCCTTATCCTTAGCACATAATGCTATCTGAAATTATATTAGACATTCATTTCTTTTAAGCTGTGTGAGGGCAGGAACTATCTTTGCTTTGTGCCACTATATTCCGAGTGCCCACATCAGCCCTTGCCACATGGTAAACACTCAGAAAAATACTTATTGAATAAAAAATATTACCGCTTTGCCCGCCTCCCAAGATGCCACCATTATTCAAGTATTTTCTGTAAATCTTACTATTTTCTGATGTTGCAGTTCTTGGGAATACCTTTAGGTACTTAGTAAAGAGGGATGATTGTGGAATTTCACAAATTACCCTAGCAGATGACTCTTGACTCTGACATTTTCAGCTCTGGGGACTTTACAGAAAATAAAATGGAGCTAATTATTTCCAGTGTTGGACATAATGTTACAGACAGTGTTTATG
>NW_012148079.1:15929-16532 GCF_000956105.1 Propithecus coquereli
AAAGTAATACCTGCCCCCATAGGTGGATGTGCAAACACAAGCGACAATGTGTGTATGACAGTTTGGTGAATTAAAGCTCTGTCCTTTTGTCATTGGTCTTTGTCAATCATTACTCTAGCAGTTTTATAGGGCAAGAAGACCATTATCTCCTCGTACAATATAGTCTTGCTTGATATTTGGGGTCAAGTTGATACATGGTTATAACATTACTATTATATTTATTCAAACAAACATTTTGAGAGCACCTGCTTTATGTCAAGCATCCAAGCTCTCAAGTTAGAGAGATGAACAAGATGCAGTTCCTACCCTCAAGTTCCTCCCAATACCTTGTGATATGCACCTGTCAGGACAAGGAGGTAAAACTACAGCCTAAGAGAAACTGCATTTTTCAAAGAGGGCTTATTTATTCCTAAGAGGTAGTGAACCCTTGGAAGTTCCAGGATCGTTAAGAAATATGGCTTCAATTGTAATGGTCGAGAACCAAAGCTGTAATGCTTTTCAATTGGCTTGGTGGTATTTCCTGGGTTCTAACTGGCCAGAGCTGTATTTCAGGATGTCCAGTACTCTGACATAGACTACATGGATGGAAAGAAGGATTTCACT
>NW_012148079.1:18187-18950 GCF_000956105.1 Propithecus coquereli
CTTCTAGCAGAAGAAATTGTAGCCATTAATAAATGAATAACTGAACCTTGGAACAAACTAATCGCCACAGCCTTCCTCTTTGTTCTCTAGGGATACCCCGGGCAGACAGTCTTTCCTGATTACAGCAACCCAGCGTGTACTCAGTGGTGGGCAGACCAGTTCGCTAAGTTTCATAATTATCTGGAGTTTGATGGAGTGTGGATTGTAAGTTATTATTCTAGCATCAAATTTCCTTTGCAAACAGATATGCCAAATTTTCAGATGAATTTTAACCCTGATCTGTAATAAAATAGTTTGCTTGACATAGTAGCATTAAAAATTATTTTACTTAATGCTGAGTTTATACACAGTGAATCAGGCTCCTGAAAAATCCTAGGTTCTTATTCTGGATCTTGTACCAACTGGTTATTTCATTTTGACAATGTCTTTTGCTTTCTCATGATCTCAGCTTTTTCCTTTATAAACTGTCTTTCAGCTTAAAAATACTGCTTTATTAAAAGTTATCATTGCTACTATTTATAGCACTGATTTATAAAAATTTAGTTATTAGAGAATAATTGAATGAGGACCTTGTGTTTTTTATGGGTGAACAGTTGGGAATTTCTTAGAAAATTAGAAAAGCATCTTTGTTAGCAGGATTAGACATCACTTAATTTTAATTCATTTTAAAGAAACGGATTTGATCTTAATTATATTCTCTTATTGGTCCTCAGAGGAATAAAAACAGGGAAAATTATAAAACAGAAATGTTACTCTATCTTAG
>NW_012148079.1:20255-20798 GCF_000956105.1 Propithecus coquereli
ATTTTCCTACAGAAAACCTCTATCCCATCACCTGCTTGCTTCTAGCCAGTGCCTCACTCCCTTGGGGCCGGCATTCTGTCTACCCTGACATGACCTGCCACTGTCCATTACAGCAGCGGGGCAGCCTCTTACCCTTCCGGGATTGCACAGTGCACAATAGCATGGTTGAGATCAGTTAAATGGTTGTGAATCTCCTCCCACAAAGCAAGCTGGGCAAGAATATAGTCTTCTTTATGTTTTATAATACAACTTAATTTCTGACTCCAAACCTTGATTCTGTTAGGAGGGTGGGAAAAACCCGACCTCAGTCCTCACTGGTTCTACCACTTTCTGGAATTGTGCTTCATGCTAAGGTCTTGTGAAGGGTCCAGGCTTGGTGAAGAAAGGCAGATATGGCCCCAGGGGTGCACAGGGAGAGGAAGAGGCAGAAAAGTTGATCATTTTAGGCTTGAGAAAAGGAAAATACGGTAACAAAGGGAATTCCCAGAAGCAGCATCTGAGTTTTAATTTATAAAATCACCCACATCTCATATCTCATTTTTT
>NW_012148079.1:20848-21391 GCF_000956105.1 Propithecus coquereli
ATTTTCCTACAGAAAACCTCTATCCCATCACCTGCTTGCTTCTAGCCAGTGCCTCACTCCCTTGGGGCCGGCATTCTGTCTACCCTGACATGACCCGCCACTGTCCATTACAGCAGCGGGGCAGCCTCTTACCCTCCTGGGATTGCACAGTGCACGTTAGCATGATCGAGATCAGTTAAGTGGTTGTGAATCTCCTCCCACAAAGCAAGCTGGGCAAGAATACAGTCTTCTTTATGTTTTATAATAAAACTTAATTTCTGACTCCAAACCTTGATTCTGTTAGGAGGGTGGGAAAAACCCAACCTCAGTCCTCACTGGTTCTACCACTTTCTGGAATTGTCCTTCATGCTAAGGTCCTGTGAAGGATCAAGGCTTGGTGAAGAAAGGCAGATATGGCCCCAGGGGTCCACGGGGAGAGGAAGAGACAGAAAAGTTGATCATTTTAGGTTTGAGAAAAGGAAAATACGGTAACAAAGGGAATTCCCAGAAGCAGCATCTGAGTTTTAATTTATAAAATCACCCACATCTCATATCTCATTTTTT
>NW_012148080.1:0-925 GCF_000956105.1 Propithecus coquereli
AAAATGTAAATGCCAAGTATGCACAGGTACTGCTATGAACACTGTGGCATTCAAAGATGAATAATATTCACAGTCTACCTTTGTGATTATAACGCTCATTAAGGTAATGAAACAAAATACACATAGCTGTAGATCAACAGACTCTTACCCAGAATTAGTTTCCAAAGTTATTGATTAATGTGAAAATCATGTTTCATAAAAGTTATCTTTTGAAATTTGTACATTTCCCATGAATTTCTGTGTGCATGGCTTGTGTGTGTTGGTTGCTCTGTTTTTGGCAAGCTGAACATACTCTGTTTTCTTTTTTTTTTTTTTTTTCATAGTCCGTTTTCTTTTGGGCAGAATATAGTTCGTTGATTTGGTTGCATCCCAGATGAGGTCGTTGGCCTCTTTATAAGGTCTTTTTATACCAAAAACAAACAAAAGACAAAATAAAACATGAATGCAAAACATGAAATAAAAAAAGAATTAAAAAAACACAAACCCTTGTTCTTATTGTTATGTCTGATGTGTTTAAGTGAATACTCATCATTTAAGTGTCGTACGATGTATCTCCACTGTGTTGAAAAAACATATATTTACCTTAAGAGAAATACAAATAAATGGCTGTGGGGTTTAGAAGAGAAAAAGCTCATTTTATCAATCTACTATTCAGCTATAAGAAACAATGGTGATATAGAACCTCTTGTATTTTCCTGAATAGAGCTGGAAGCCGTTCTACTAAGTGAAGTATCCCAAGAATGGAAAAAGAAACACCGCATGTACTCACCAGCAAGCTGGTTTCACTGATCAACACCTAAGTGCACATATAAGAATAACTTTTATTGGGCATCAGGCAGGTGGGGGGGGGAGGAGATGGGTATATACATACATAATGAGTGCGATACGCACCATCTGGGGGTTAGACATGCTTGAAGTTCTGACT
>NW_012148080.1:6331-7500 GCF_000956105.1 Propithecus coquereli
TATGAAACACTGATTAAAAATTTGCAGATGACATAAACAAATGGAAAAAGACATATCATGCTCACGGGTCAGTAGAATCAACATTGTTAAAATGTACATGCTACCCAAAGTGATGTACAGATTCGATGCAATCCCCAACAAAATACTAACATAGTATTTCACAGATCTATAAAAAATAATTCTATGCTTCATTTGGAAATAAATGGAGCCTGAATAGCCCAAGCAATCTTAAGCAAAAAGAGTAAGTCTGGAGGCATCACATTGCCAGACTTCAAATTATACTATAAGGTTATAGTAATAGTAACTAAAACTGCATGGTATTGCAACAAAAATAGAAACATAGACCAATGGAACAGAACAGAGGACCCAGATATAAAACCATCTACTTACAGCCAACTAATCTTCAATAAAGCAGACAACAATGTACACTGGGAAAAAGAAGCCCTACTGAATAAATGGTGCTGGGAAAACTGGATAGCCACATGCAGAAGAATGAAACAGGACCCCTATCTCTCACCACTTACAAAAATTAATTCAAAATGGATAAAAGACTTAAATGTAAGGCATGAGACCATAAACATTCTGGAAGAAAATACAGGAAAAACTCTTCTAGACATCTGTCTAGGATAAGAATTTATGACTAAGACCCTAAAGGCAATTATGGCAGCAACAAAAACAAATAAATGAAACGATTAAATTTAAAAAAAAAAACTTCTATTACATATTTTTAAAACAAAATGAACTTGCCCATCAGACAAGTTGCTTGACTTAAAAAGTTTTTCTTAAACACGATAATGTACCCCAAAGCAGCAAGGATTCTTTCTGTTTATAACAACAGTGTCAATTATGTAAGCAAAACCCAGTATATAATCTCAAAAGTGGGTCTCCATGGAAGGAATAAAAGAATTTCTCAAGGTGGCATAAAAGTATAGTATCTCTTCCTTCATTTTTAATGAGTTTTATTTCCATAGTTCATACCAAGGAAGTCCTAAAGCACAAGATATATAATTTCATATATTCTATATCTAGCAATAGAGTCCCGCTATTGTCTAAATTTGTGTTCTACCAAATTCATATATTGAAACTTAATCACAAGGTGATGGCATTAGGATGTAGGGCTTTTGGGAGATGATTTGGTTTTGAGGGCATAGCTCTCATAAATGGGATTA
>NW_012148080.1:7550-8029 GCF_000956105.1 Propithecus coquereli
AATCTTAAGCAAAAAGAGTAAGTCTGGAGGCATCACATTGCCAGACTTCAAATTATACTATAAGGTTATAGTAATAGTAACTAAAACTGCATGGTATTGCAACAAAAATAGAAACATAGACCAATGGAACAGAACAGAGGACCCAGATATAAAACCATCTACTTACAGCCAACTAATCTTCAATAAAGCAGACAACAATGTACACTGGGAAAAAGAAGCCCTACTGAATAAATGGTGCTGGGAAAACTGGATAGCCACATGCAGAAGAATGAAACAGGACCCCTATCTCTCACCACTTACAAAAATTAATTCAAAATGGATAAAAGACTTAAATGTAAGGCATGAGACCATAAACATTCTGGAAGAAAATACAGGAAAAACTCTTCTAGACATCTGTCTAGGATAAGAATTTATGACTAAGACCCTAAAGGCAATTATGGCAGCAACAAAAACAAATAAATGAAACGATTAAATTTAAA
>NW_012148080.1:8079-10154 GCF_000956105.1 Propithecus coquereli
TTGTTATAGCAGCATGAAGAGAATAAGCCAAACCCCTGCCCTCCAGTAGCGTGCAAGTCAAATGCAGGAAAGCCATACAAACTAAGTAGGAAACAATGAAGAACAGAGAAAGAGGGCCACAGACAGTGTTGGTGGGGAGGGGGCAGGATGTCAGGTTGAGGAGAGTGGTGGGCATCAGAGAAGTCTTTAAGGAGGAAGCTGTGACTGAGTTACTATTGAGGGATGGAATTCTGGCTCATGCGACATGAAAACTGGAATTTTTTGTAAGTTTGCACAGATTCTGAAAAGTTGGGTCACTAGAAGATTTTGGACTATGCATTTATTTTACAACATCTTTTTTCCGTCAGTACTGGGACCGGTGTAGAGCTTGCTAAACAGTTGGAATGGTATCCCAAGTACTTCTGTAGAAAAATTATCAAAAGGACAATCTAAACTATATAGTCTGTATTTTTTATGAACTTAATTGTTCACGTAAAACCATGGTCCATATTCAAAAATAAATCCTACGGACATTTATGTGTATGAATCGAGAACTAAATATAGTTGTGTCTGCCAAAATTGCTTCATAAAAACCACCCCACACACAAAAACACATGGGGACCCTCACCCCCGACAAACACATTCACCACTTTGCAATTGCCTTCGGTGACCTTAAAGTTTCCTCCGTGAGCAAACTTCAATTAAAATATCACATTTCTAACCTTGGGGTGGTAGTGCAGGCCTATAGTCCCAGCTACTTGGGAAGCTAAAGTGGGGGAATCACTTGAGTCCAGGAGTTTGATTCCAGCTTGGGCAACATAATGAGGCCCTGTCTATTAAAAAAGTAAATAAATAAAATGAAATAAAATATCATGTTTCTAGATGGCCTCTGCTATAGCATAACCATATCACCCGGAGTGATGACACAAACACACATTTGCTCTTTTAACATATTATTATTAATTAGTTTATCTTCTCTATGTCCTGATCAGCACTTGGCCCACATCAGAAGCTTAAAGGAAAGAGAACTAAAGCTAAGTTTTTGCTAGAAGGTAATATTTTACAGCATTTGGGTCTTTCCTAATGAGCGAAGCCTGGGTGGAATGCTGTTTTTAGGGATCTGGGGGATGCAGAAAGTTACATGACAGCTTGGAGTAATTAGGAAGCGTGAGAGAGGACAGCAAAACTGCATAAAGTGCATCAGGAGATACAAAGACATACTTCTTGGAGCTGCCTCAGGTTAATTCTCTAATCACTTTGGTTCCAGAGCAATGCTGCCAAATCATAACATAATTACAATTAAGAGGGCGGAGGTAGGAGACAGTCAAGCCATAGCTTACTTACTGTGGCTGGGGCTTCAAAAAACAGCCAAGGAGGCAAAGAAAAGAGACAAACTGTCAAGACTTTTTTAAAGGGTATGTCTATGTAAGGTCAGGCTGCGAAGGGAGAGGCGAGGGGCAGCGGAACAATGAAAAGGATTTTTGTAACATTTAGTTGGTGTCCTTGACTGATGAGTTGGGGCAGTGAGGCCCTGAGCAGTCGCTGTCATGTGGCAATGATTTTACATCAGCAGCCCGACATATCTGGTAGCAGCAGGAGGGAAAAATAAAATATCTGCTCTGATTGAAACTGTTAGGGGATTCATGGAAGAGGAGCACAAAGTGCCCAAATTGGAAGGAGACAGGGATCATCAGTTGAAATCCCTGCTCTTTAGGGAGAAAAAATTTTCTGATGAGTGCAAGTAACAGGGGCCTTGCTTCACTCTTTTATAGCTCATCTTAGAAATGATACCCTTTCTTGCCTATAAAAAAAAAAACGTTTGAGGCTTGATTCAGAATGACATCCCCATTTAGGCCATAAATGTTTGAAGCTTAAACTTAAAATCAAACTTGTCTTCCGTCTCTCCGCAACACGAACAACCCCTAGGGCACTCCAAGTATTTTTATATGTATAAATTGCTTTTGCTGTACAAAAGTTTTTAAAATTCATCCTTTGTGTCACAAAGGAATAGGCAAAGGTATTAAAAGGGTGGTAATCTTAGCAAGAGTTTTAAATTCAGCTTATGTCAGGCAAACACAATTTAGTTCATACGTTTC
>NW_012148080.1:13541-13838 GCF_000956105.1 Propithecus coquereli
ACGATTAAATTTAAAAAAAAAAACTTCTATTACATATTTTTAAAACAAAATGAACTTGCCCATCAGGCAAGTTGCTTGACTTAAAAAGTTTTTCTTAAACACTATAATGTACCCCAAAGCAGCAAGGATTCTTTCTGTTTATAACAACAGTGTCAATTATATGAGCAAAACCCAGTATATAATCTCAAAAGTGGGTCTCCATGGAAGGAATAAAAGAATTTCTCAAGGTGGCATAAAAGTACAGTATCTCTTCCTTCATTTTTAATGAGTTTTATTTTCATAGTTCATACCAAGGAA
>NW_012148080.1:14242-14564 GCF_000956105.1 Propithecus coquereli
AGAGAGAGAGAGAGAGAGAGAGAGAGAGAGAGAGAATAGGATTGGATTGAAACAAAAAGACTGTGGGCGAAGGGCTGAATGAGAATATTGGAAATCTAATGTGCCTATTTCAGGGGATAGCAGAGGTTGTAGGTGGGAAAAGAGAATAGGCACGTCTAAGACACTTCATTAATTTCACAAGTTTTCCTATTTTTCAATTGTACAAAAACTCATAACATAAAATTTACCATGTTAACCATTTTTAAAAGTATAGTTCAGTAATGTTAAGTATATACACATGGCTGTGAAACAGATTTCCAGAATCTCTTAATTTTGCAATTCT
>NW_012148081.1:0-428 GCF_000956105.1 Propithecus coquereli
CTGCAATGTTTGTCCTCAGATTTCCTCTTAACTACTTTCCCTACTATTCCAATATTTTGCGTTAATGTCACCTTTTCAATGAGGCTCTCCATCATTCCCCTATTCAAAATGTCAACTACCCTCTCCCATCTCAGCACTCTTGTTCTCTCTAAACTTGCACAATGCTTTTGTTTTCTATCAGGTCACAGTTTGCCCTGAGTTCTTGGTGTGCTCTTGCCAAAGAATGACAAGACACACAGATAGCAAAGCAAGCAAGAGGCAAAGTTTATTGAGCAAAAGAAAGATACGTTGACCACAGACAACGAATGTTATTATTACAGGAGGCACCAACTATTAACTAAAGTTTCACTTTGTATCTCTGGGTTGGACTCTCCCCAGCAGGTGTGGCTTATGCATCACCTTGTATATTATATAACTAAAATAATAAT
>NW_012148081.1:478-1171 GCF_000956105.1 Propithecus coquereli
ATGCCCTGTAAGTTAATATGGAGAAGTAAAATATTAACATATGTTTCAAATAGGTATATTAATGTATACAAGAAAGAATCCAGAAAAAATCATTTTCTAGGACGCTAAAAGGAAAAATATAATTTTCAAATCAGTTTAAAATGCTTTCTTACTTATTTTGAATAATGTGGTTTGCTGCAAACATTTGGCACAATGGTTGGCTAATGATGAAGTGCCAAAACACAGTCTAAAACCAAATATTCATCAAAAAAGCCTAATGGTGTCTGGTGGTCCAGAGCTGGCATTATCCACTACAGCTTCATGAAACCTGGTCAGTTGATTACAGTGGATGTCTACTGCAACCAATTGAATGAAATGATGAGGATGCTTGCGATTAAGCAGCTGAGACTGGTCAATAGAGACAGGCCAATCCTCTTGCAAGACCACATGTCACAAAAATCAGCACTGCTCAAACTACAGAGGCTGGACTTGGAAACTCTCTGTCATCTACTCTATTCACCAGAACTTGCACCGACTGACTACCAATTCTGGAGTCTTCTGCACTCATTCCTCTTTATTTTTGCTTGTGATCTTTCCTCTGCTTGAAATGCATATCTTGTATCTCTCCACCAATTTCTTTAAAAGAATACAAGTTAGGTATAATGCCAAGAGGCACCTCTTCCAAGAAGACTTCCTTATACTAACTACTCACAC
>NW_012148081.1:3428-3786 GCF_000956105.1 Propithecus coquereli
CTTAGGCTGGTCTTGAACTCCTGACCTCAAGTGATCCACCCACCTTGGTCTCCCAGAGTGCCAGGATTACAGGCGTGAGCCACCACGCCCAGCCAAATCATTTCTTATTTTATTTCCTTCTTTACCTTTTTGATACTCTGCAGAGAAGGAGGATGAGAAAAGTGATATGAATTACATTCAAGATAGAACCTACCTAAATTGGTTAACTTTTTTTTTTTCGAGATGGAGTCTCACTATGCTATGCAGGCTGAACTTGAACTCCTGGGCTCAAGTGATCCTCCCACCTCAGCCTCTCTAGCAGCTGTGACTATTGGAGTACACCATCACAGCTGGTTTTCCTTACACTCTTAATTCATCT
>NW_012148081.1:4250-5632 GCF_000956105.1 Propithecus coquereli
TCTGAGGTTGCTGTGAGTTAGGCTGACGCCACGGCACTCACTCTAGCCCGGGCAACACAGTAAGACTCTGTCTCAAAAAAAAAAAAAAAAACGTGAGAGTTCTGTTCATTTTAGTCAAAAAAAAAAAAAAAAAAAAGTGAGAGTTCTGTTCATTTTAGTCACCTTCGAGAAGGAATGTCACACAAAACAAAACTTTACCTTGGGGGTGGGAGATGGAGAAGGGGGGCATTGCCGTATTAAGGGCAAATATCCTATGTAACCTATGTTACATAAACAATAGATTGAGATAATGCAATAAATTACTTTGGCATATAGGTTGAGAAGCTAAACTTTACCTCTGATTTATAACTTCAAAGACAGTTTTCAAATAAGAATGCTCGTGTGCAAGACCCTGGCTACTATTCCAATCTTTCAAAAGGACTGATTTGAATACTATTTCAGAAAGTACAACGAAAAGGTTTATGAAAAACTAAATGTCAAATATTTTCAGTACTGTCCCTCTAGTTTTATCTACCAGTTGGAAACCCAAAGAGATTGTTTCTGAAAACTGGTTATCACCTGGAGTAGACTAATATGGGTTCGTATCTCTGTTCTTGCAAATTACTAGCTCTTTAGTCTTAAGCAAGTCACTGGCTCTGAGTTTATTCATCAGAGATTTGAGAAAGGCATTAGGATGCCTAACTTTTAGAGATGTTTTGAGACTTAATGAGATGATGTTTACAAATACTTGGTATAGTCTGGTTTTCAGTAAATAAATCAATATAATACATATTAGCTATTATTTGATTGTGCTGATGACTATACAAAGCCCCCTGCCTCTCCCTGCACCACCACCACCAAAAAGATAGCTCCAGGACTCAGAATGTCATTGAAAAAGAAGAAAAAGAAAAGGACTGTTCAAACTCAAGGTTTTGAAAAACCTATTAAAAACTTTATGAAAAATTCAGCCATTGTGAGTTCGATTCAGCTTTCACTCCAGATTTGCTCTAGTGAAAGTCACAGGTATAGTGGTTTAACCTTCCTCAATTATGTTATTCATGATATTTTGCCAAGCTACTGCCATGCCCTTTATATTTAATATGCTCGATTTCAATGCATGGGTATAATTATCACTGTTTTGAAGATGGCACTGTCACACCATGTGCCCTTGAATTGTTTGGATTAGTACAGATCCTTTAGATATTCTGTGATTGTTGAGATTTTTCCACTACAGATACCCAAGAACAAACCTTACTTTTTCAGAGAAAATTATCTACTATGGCAGAGCAGATTTTTGACATTCTAGTATGGTATATTAACATCTGTTTTGACTCTTCCCTTTTTCAAAAAAATATATATGTCTCTTTTTAACTTCCACCTGCAATGGGTAAGGGTGATTTTTT
>NW_012148081.1:6942-7858 GCF_000956105.1 Propithecus coquereli
TTTCTCCCCTAGCTAATCATATCCACTATACGCTATGGTTAGTACGAATAATTTTCAGTGGAAGAGGAATATCAAAAGTAGTTTTACTTAAAAAATAAGCAGCATATATGCAGAGATTGAAAAAAAAAGATATATAGTTATAACTGCAAAACCTAAAATAATATTTCGCAAAGTACCATCCAAGTAGCAAGATAAAAATGTAACACGACAAAATTTATGGATTTCATACATAAAAGCAATACCTATGCAAAATTTTTTCATAAGAAATGTGCAAAAGGACTATTATATTCTTGGAGAGAAAGGCACATATAAAGAGAAATAAATTCTCCCCAAATTGATTTATAAATTTAGAGTAATCCTAACAAAAGGGTATCTTTTTTTATTTTCTGGAATTAGATAAGTTGATTATACATTAGTTTGAAGAATATACACACAAAATGTATAAGAAAAGCCTTAAAAAGGGTTTTTATTGGTTGGAGTTATCCTCCTTAGATATTGTCAAAGCAAAAATTTCACAAAAGTTAAACAAAGAAGAAAGAATTTATTCAAGGATATTGCAATCGGGGAGCAAGACCAGAACTCAGTCTGAGTTCAACTTTGATAAAACGAAGGGCTGGAGAGTTTCTAAGAACTGAAGTGAGGGGGATTATAGGCCACCTATGTTTGCTATTTGGCCTTTACCCAAAGAAAAATTAAACTTTCTCCTATCTTCAAGACAGAAAGTAGTTTTACAATTTGGGGTAAGATGTCCATGGAAGTAGGGCTCCTGCCCTCTTAAAGAGACTGGGAGACATTGGCTCCATTTTCCGTAAGGATTACATTTCAAGGGATGGCTCCCAGGTCCTTGGGCAAGACATTCCTGAGCTATAAAATAGGCAGGAAGCTTCTAAAAAGATTTTCATCTCAAAGGGGCAGA
>NW_012148081.1:10743-12372 GCF_000956105.1 Propithecus coquereli
GGACAACTAAAAATATATAGAAAAAATTAGCCGGGCATGGTGGCACATGCCTGTAGTCCCAGCTACTCGGGAGGCTGAGGCAGAAGGATTACTTGAGTCCAGGAATGTGAGGTTGCTGTGAGCTAGGCGGATGCCACAGCACTCACTCTAGCCTGGGCAAAAAGAGTGAGATTCTGTCTCAAAAAAAAAAAAAAATGATAATAACTATAGTGGATATAACATATCAAATAAATAAAAATCTGTGAATTTACAATAATGGTCACAAAATATATTAAGATATGCCTTCATTGGTGACTTTTAGAGTTAATGAGATCACCAACTCATTATTCTGAAAATTTACACATAAAATGAATGACTCAAACGTTAGTATGACTTTCCCATACAGACTATATTTCAGAAAAACCAGATCGCTAATAAGGAAAACTTATTTATTTTTACTAGAAGAATCATGGCTAGTAAATGCAAAAGAGATGTCAGAATTAGAAAAGCAAGTACTTTACAATCCATTCAGGGATGTTAAAACCACTAGTAAAATGCTGGCAGATAACTGTATAATGGATGGATCAGATTCACAACACTCCCATCAATCTTAACATCATTTAAATTGGAATGACCAGAGTTTACGTGCCTCATGATGTGATGCAATAATGTGCACACAGCGAAATCTATGGAGTGTGCTTGCCACAAGGAAGGAAGGAAGGAGGCAGGGTTGGTAGGAGGGAAGAAAAGAGGCAGGGAGGGAGGAAATGTAAATCTAATAAACTCTCTGGATCTAAATGGAAATTTATGGAATATTTATGGAATATTTATGGAATAAAGCAGCGTAATCAAAGTCTACAAAATGATATGATCAGCTAAATGCAAAATGTAGGAAAAATGTCTGGATTAAAGAGAACTATTATATATAAAAAGATTGTTAAAAGAACTATCAACCAAATGATTAGACTTTGGATACTGCTCTGAGCAAACCAATAGGAACAGAAGAGTTTTGTGGTAATTGGGGAAAATTAAACACATACTAAGCATTAGATGATATTAAGAAATTATTATTCATTTTGTTTTCTATTATGGTCATTTTTTAAAAAGCCTTGATTTATTAGAGGTACATACTAAAATATTTCAGAAGAAATAGTAAGACATTGTAAAGCTTCAGCAGGAATAATGGATGAGACATAAAAAGAATGGCAGATACTGGTATTTTTTGAAGTTGAGTAAAATTAAAATTACATGGAGGTAAAGTTTCTCTATTTTTGTTTATGCTATAAAAATTTTGTATTTTTTAAACTAAAAATAAGTAAATAAAATGTAAATACCTGCAAAGTAGACAATTAAAAAGACTGGATATCATAAGTTATTACTAATTAAGTTACTAGGGAGTGTCTGTGCATCCACCCTGAATGTAGAAAGGAGTTGTATTGGCAGAGAGAGAGAGTAGGACTGGTTATTTGTCTAAACATTTTCATGCTTCATTTTCCCTCATATTTATAAGAAATTCTTTTCTTTTTCAGATTTAACTCTGGTTCTACAAAGACAAGAGAACTCTATAAAAAATGTTTAAAAGACAACTGTCCTGTGAGGTCTGTACCTGTGTTCTTAAAGCCACAATAATATAAGAAATACTAGAGTACA
>NW_012148082.1:0-13010 GCF_000956105.1 Propithecus coquereli
TGTGTGTGTGAATGTTCACTCTGTCTTAGTCATTTCTGCAGTGTTTGAATTATTTTTCTTGAGGTAAGATTATTGTGGGGATCAGCAGAAAACAATCAAGTTGGCTGCAACTGAAGGGACACTGGCCTGGTCTGGCGCCTCAGCCCAGACCCTGACCTAGGTCCAGGGGGCCCTGCGCTGTTTGCTCCCGTTCTCCTGCTGCAGGTCCCTCCTGCACGGCGCCTAAGAAGAGACAAAAGCTGCCCGCCCAGTGCAAAGTGTCAGAGAACAGGACGTCGAGGGTCTCAGCTCCAGGGCCAGGCCCTGATTGGTGACCTTGCTCGGTGAGATGCTCCCTCAAGCACCAAGCCACCGTCTTGCTCCTTGGACGCCTTCCTGACAGACCAGGCAGGTGGGCCTTTATTTTCCTGATGTCCTGGGGCAGACAGACCTATTTGCAGACACACAGACAGGCCCACATGCACAAATAGGTGGTCACAGACTGACCTCCGCACAGCTCAGCCTCACTGGGCAAGCAGTGCTGGTTGTCCCGCTGCCCCGGGGCAAGGCGCGGCTCCTCCCCTCTCTCCGTCTCAGGGACTCACCTCTCGGGGTGTCTGCACGGGGGCCTCCTCCACCGCCCCTGCCCGCCCCCTCTTTGGTGTGAAATGGGGGCAACTCTCCAGGGAAGGCAGGAGCAGGAGAGCCTGCTGCGTCGCTCCTCCTCGCCTCAGGAGCAGCTCCTGCCCTTGTGCGTTTCCTTGAGGACCCTTGTCGTGACTTTAGGGACAAGGGGGAAGCTCAACAAGCTGGAGGAACGTCTTGGGAAGGATGATGCAAGAGAAGAGCCAAACAAAGGAGGACGCTGTGGGAACCCGGGGGATGAGGCCTCTGCCGATGGATGAGCACAGTGGGCCGAGTGCGGCCCAGGGCCCAGGTGAAGTCAATATTTTAGACAACCGGTGATTAGCTTAGGAGGAAAAGAGGCAGCTCAGGTAAGGAAGGCCCACCCTCTGGGACAGGCCACTGAGTCGCTCCAGGTTTCCCTGAAGCACTTGTAACATTTCTGCATTCAGTCGAGTAGCAGGTCTACCTGACAGTTACTGTCCCCCTGGATCTTGATATTTGCTACCTGGGCTTTGTCCTTCCGTGCCCACGAATGTGGCTGCATGAGGCAGTTGCTCAGAGTCTGGTTTGCAATGGTCTGGGCGCTGCTATAGCTGAAATGCAGCGGGACTTCGGAGCCGGCCTGGCTGAGGATGAGGCCCTGGGGCATGGTGACCACACCGGGCGTTGCTTCCCTGGGCGGGAACATGCTGCAATTGTGGCCAGTCTTGCCCGGGCGTCCCCGCTTCACCGTGAGTCCAACTCCTCTACCTACCCGTGTGACAACCATTCTACATATTTGGGAAGACAGAAGTCAAGTTGACTCTGGAGGACTTGACTTAGAATTATAGAATATTAGGGCTGGAAGGAACCATTAGGAACATCTTCATCTGGGGCTTGAATTTCTTCTACCACAAGCCTTGCTAAATGCTCCCACCACCTGTGCCTGAGCCCTCAAGGGCTGGAGAGCTCACTCATTCCCCAGGAATCCTGCTGGCAGGACAGGAAGGTCTTTGTGACTTTGCTCTTTCTCTTTCATTTTTCCTTTGTGCACTTTGGGCTAAAACAGAGTAAGTTTAGTTGGTCCCAACGGCCCCAGTGCCCGTTCCATAGTCCACAGGTTCCCCCACATCTCAGCGACTCTTCTCGGCTTTCATCCGTGACCTTGACTGAAACCGGGTGCCTCCTGGGACACCACCGGCACACCAGAGAAGGAAGCTGCTCCCATCCTTCAGGTTGGGGAGGTGGGGTTGGCATTCTACTCGCTTCCCACTGGGGCTTCCAGACACAACTCCCACCTGTCCTGTGACAACTCCTGCTCCCCCAAGGTAGGACTGGCCTCAGCACTGCCTAGCTGTGCCGCCCTGTCTCTCTCTCCTCATCAAGCTCTTTCACGGATGACAGATAGAGACCTCTAGAAACAGCTTGGCTAAAGGGATATTTGTCATAAGGATAAGACAGGGAACCACGCGGACATTGATGTCAGGAAGCAAAGGAGGGCCAGATTTTGTGGGACCTGGTCCGCAGAGCTGAAAGTCTAGAATCGAGTTGCCTGTAGAACACATTGAAGGCACATTCAATGTCCAGCCTGTTCCCGTTGCCCCGTCAAGCTAATACCCACGTTCCAGCCTCCCCTGCAGCTTGGGGTGACCACGTGACACGGTTCTACTCAATTTCTTACCATTTCTCACAGCTAGGGCACAATTTCTCTCCTCTTTACAGCGCAACTTGCAAGAGTTGTCTGTATGTACTCTCTGCTCCCTTCCTCTTGTTACAATCTCTCTAGAACCTACTCCATTTGATAACGTTTTGGCTGTTTTCTGTCCGCCTGATTTTGGCCACTGCCTGGATCCTCCCAGGCAAAGCCAGTGGGAAGCAGTTCCCCTGTCTCACCTCTCCTCAGAGGAGCTTGTCAGTCTTTGGGATTCGGGTCACCTGGTTGCTGTGTGGCCTGAGCTCAAGAAACGTGAATATTTTGTACATTATCTGTTTGTTTTGTTGCTGTTGCTCCTGATTTGGGAGAAAGATTCTCTGATCAACTGTTGGGTCTCTAAGACAAAAATAGATGGGCAATTACTCAGGCCCTACCTGATGTACAGAACGGAAAGAACTCTAGGTAGGGAAAGCAGAGGCCTGAATTAGGGACTATCTTGATGGAGGTCCAAATAGAAACCGCTGCAGCTCTCCTTCTCGAACAATATGCAACCTAAAAGACGTAATGCATCCCTGGGGGAATCACAGAGATCAATGCCACCATCGAAGCCCCTAAACATATGGGGAAGTTAATACCCATACAGCACCCCACCTGTCTTTTGCAGAAGACAGATAACTCTTGGGGAATGACAGTATATTATTTCATGCTTACTCAGGTGCTGACGCCAGTTGAGGTTGTTCTCAGCATGCGACCATTACGCAGCTATTGTTCTGGCAGACATCTTTCCCTCTATACCAGTGAGCAAAGACTGCTGACAATCGGAAGTTGTTTTCTCTCACCATGCTCTCCTCTACTGAGAAGTATTCTCCCTTTATTAAGTTTACATAAAATTGTTATTGCAAAATGACTTACTTTTATGTAACTTTAAAATGATTCCATGGAGTACTACTCAGCCATAAAAAATGATGAACTAATACCCCTTGTACTATCCTGGATGGAGCTGGAGCCCGTTCTTCACAAGAATGGAAAAACAAGCACCACAGGTACTCATCATGGAATTGGTACTAACTGATCAACACTAATGTGCGCATATGGGAGTAACATTCACAGGGCGTCGGGCAGGTGGGAGAGGGGAGGAGGGGATGGGTACGGTGCGCGATGTCTGGGGGTTGGGCACACTTGTAGCTCTGAGTTGGGTGGGTGCAAAGGCAATATATGTAACCAAAGCCTTTGCACCCCCGTAATATTCTAAAATTAAAAAATAATTAAAAAGAGGAAGAAAAACTGATTCCAAATACTTACTATGTGAGTGACTTAAGAACATGGAATGTAATGCCCTTCCCACAAGAATGCTACATCACACCTTATCAATCACAGATGTGAGTTAGAGATAGGCCTCAACTGCTGGACTCCAAGACACACATAAACCCAAGATTTTGACAGACCCATTGGGAGCTTAGGCTGTGGCAGGGCTACTCTCTGCCGGCCTTGGAGGGATTCTCTGAAGCCTCGCCCACCAGTACTGCAGCACTGCGCTACTCTCCCTCTTCGAGGGCCCTTGAGTGCCATCGCACATCTCCACTGTGTGGGTCAAATCATCTCTCCCAAGAACCTCTCCTAGAAAGGTATGCCTCGAACCTCAGTTAGACTTTATATCCATCCTTATTGAGAAACTAGACTTTAATACTTGGAGACTCTAGACAAAACTGGAACTCACTTACTATGGGGTTCATGTGCCTCGTCTACAGAGTGTGTCTCCTGTGAGACTTGTTCTCACGATTCTCCCCCTTTCAGCATTGTGGGGGAAAAAAGAATATCTTTGTATGGAAATAAATCGTGTGATTAGTGAGATCAGGCTTCGATCATCTCCTTATTTTAACCGTACAAAACACATACAGCAAAGCACACATATCTCAAGTTGTGAAGCTCCATGAATTTTAACAACATCAAAATGCTCATATGACCAGTGCACAGATCAAGAGATAGAACACAACCAGAACCCCCAAGTCACCCCCAGTGTCCTCTCCCAGTCAATACCTCCACCCTCGGGTAACCACTGTCCTGCCTCGATTAACTTTTGCCTCTTTTTCCTTTAGAGAAATGGAATCATCCAGGAAGTACTCCTGTGTGTCTGACTTCTTTAACCCAACAGTATGTCTGTGGCATTCATCCATGTTGTCAAGTGTTTCAGTACATTCACTCTCTTTGTTGAGCAGTGTTCCACCTAATGAATACACAATTTATTTACCCATTCTATTGTTCACAAAGACTTGGGCTGTTTCCTCTATGTGGCTATTACGAAGAGTGCTAATGTGAAGTCAGTCTTGCCTATTTTTATTAGTCATCTGTTGCTGCATAACAAGTTACCCCCAAATCTAGCGGCTAGCACAACAACAAACATTTGTTGTTTATGGGGGCCAGGAATTTGGGAGTAGCCTAGTCAGGCGGTTCTGGCTCAGAGTCTTTCATGAGGTCGCAGTGAAGTTGTTGGTCAGGGCTGCAGCTGTAACCGCAGAACCGGTGCCTACTGGTTCAACTTTGATGAGTGGTTTTTCAGTTGCTATAGACCCTCCAGGTTGCAAGACACACGCACACGCAGGCAAACCAAGTGTGCACAATTAGTGCCCCTGGAGCCTACTGGAACAAAAAGATTCAACTGCATACGGGACCCAAGTACATGGACCAAGGAGTGAGGACCAAATGAAGAAGTGCGTGGAACCGTTTTGTTGCAGTAAGAACTTCAGCGCCAAGGACCCGGCACCTCCTCTCTGCATAATCCAATCAAGTCGTGCCTCCTCAAATTTTCCTGTCTCCCTCATGGTTACTCTCTATCTATAAACCTGCCCCCAGACCCCTGCTCAGAGAGACAGATTTGAGCATTGCCTCCTGTCTCCTTGCCAGTTGACCTTGCAAGAAAGCCTTTTCTTTTCTTAAAAGCTGGTGCAAGGTATTGGCTTCTATGCGCGTCTGGCAGTGAGACCACTGCTCATCTGAAGGCTTCTCTGGGCTAGTAGACCTGCTTCCAAAAGAGCTCACTCCCATGGCTATTGCGTAGAGGCCTCAGTTTCCCACCACCTAGACGTCATCTCATAACATGCTGCTGTCTTCACCTTGACAGACTGATGCAAGAGAGAGACTGAAGCTGCAAGGCCTTTTATGACCCAGTTTCCAAATTTGCCCACTGCTGCTTCTACCATATGCTATTAGTTAAAAATGAGTCAGTAAGTCCAGCCCACTGTCACAGGGAGGAAAATTGAGCTCTATTTCTTATAGGGAGGAGTATCGAAAAATTTGTAGACATATTTCAGAAGCTTATTTTTTTCATTGTGTTATCTGTAATCTTACAATGATAATTTCTTTAACTATTTCCCTTGACATCTTCTCTCCTCTTTGTGTGGCTGCTTCTGTCTAGGCAGACTGACCGCACCGCTGTTATCCTGGGTCTTCCCTTTGCCTTTGTCCTGTTTAATTCTTAACCTGGATCATATTTCTTTCTCTTTACTGTTTCTTTTTTACTTGTTAATTTGTGTGTTAACTCAGGTTTATTGAGGTATAATTTACATACTATAACAATCACCTTTTTTAACCGTACACATGTATGAGTTTTGGCAAATGCATACCGTTGTTTAACTACCAAAACAATCGAAATATATAACATTTCCATCATGCCAAAAGTTCCAGGATGCCCCTTTGTAGTCAATCCCTTCCACATCTCGTGACAAGTACTGATCTTATTTCTGTCCCTAGAATGTGGCCTTTTCTAGAATGTCATATAAATGGACTCATACCATATGTAGCCTTTTGTTTCTGGTGTCTTTCATCAAGCATAATGCATCTGAGATTCATCAAAGTTGTCGCAGATATCAGTTTGTTCCTTTTGTTGCTTAATAGTATTCATTTGTTGCTGGACATTTAGGTTGTTTCTAGCTTTTGGTGATAGTGAATAAAGTAAACAAATAGAAAAATTAACAAAGAATGTTAGCAACTCATTCGGAGAAAGAATACTGATGGCCAATTTCATCAATAACAAAACCAAATTAAAATGAGAATTTTTTTTTTTTTGCTATCAGCTCGTTGAATATTTCAAATTTGACAATCTCTAAGGTTTGCTAAGACTTTAGTTGGAAACAAGGTCTCTTATAAACTATCACTTGGAAATTTACCTATCAACATTTATTTGGCCTTATTCTTTTAGATTAAAGATAGGCATACCCTTTGGCCTACCCTTGGGAATCCATCACAGAGAAACTCTTGAATATGCAACACAGCAAAATGGACAGCATCATCTGTCCATTATGGTGAAATACTAGAAAGAATGTAAATGCATATCAATTACAGAAAGGTTGAATAAATCACGGTACATCTGTCCTGGCAGGATATTTTGCAGCAGTTAGTTACAGAAAGAGCAAGACAGATAGCTAGATATTAATACAGAAAGAGATGAAATCAAGTCACAGATCTCTGCGTATGGGCTTTAGCACACTCCTCTTTTTGCAATGCGCCCCCGCCATGTGAACATGTGGGCATATACACAGTAACTACCTGGAATGAGCCACCTCCACTGTCAGGAATGCTCATCATGGACAATAGTATTAGGGAAGGAAACTTTCACCTTTTAAATTTCAGACATACATGTTTGACTATTTTCATTAAGCATGTATTACTTTTTTATTATTATTATTTCAGCATACAATGGAGGTACAGATGTTTAGGTTACGTATGTTTCCCTTGGCCCCCCGACCAGTCAGAGCTTCAAGTGCGTCCATCCCCCAGATGGTGCGCATCGCACTCATTATGTATGTATATACCCATCCCCTGCTGCCCCCTCCCCCCTGCCCGACACACAGTAAATGTTTATTCTTATATGTGCACTTAGGTGTTGATCAGTAAAACCAATTTGCTGGTGACTACATGTGGTGCTTATTTTTCCATTCTTGGGATACTTCACTTAGTACAATGGGTTCCAGCTCTATCCAGGAAAATACAAGACGTGCTATATCACCATTGTTTCTTATAGCTGAATAGTACTCCATGGTATACATGTACCACATTTTATTAATCCACTCATGTACTGATGGGCACTTGGGTTGTTTCCACATCTTTGCAATTGTGAATTGTGCTGCTATGAACATTCGAGTGCAGGTGTCTTTTTCACAGAGTGTTCTTGTTCTTACTGATGCCCAGTAATGGGATTGCTGGATCAAATGGTAGTTCTACTTGTATCTCTGTAAGGTATCTCCATATTGCTTTCCACAGAGGTTGCGCTAGCAACATGTATTACTTTTTTTTTTTTTTATTTGATACAGAGTCTCACTGTGTTGCCCGGTCTAGAGTGCCGTGGCATCATCCTAGCTCACAGCAACCTCAAACTCCTGGGCTCAAGCAATCCTCCTGCCTCAGCCTCCCCGGTAGCTGGGACTACAGGCATGCGCCACCATGCCCGGATAAATTTTTCTATATATTTTTAGTTGTCCAATTAATTTCTTTCTAATTTTAGTAGAGACGGGGTCTCGTTCTTGCTCAGGCTGGTTGCGAACTCCTGAGCTCAAACAATCCTCCCGCCTCGGCCTCCCAGAGAGCTAGGATTACAGGCGTGAGCCTACATGTATTACTTTTGAAATAAATATTTTTACTTTTAAGAGTAATAGTCTGCTCTATTAAGTTAAGGAATAATCTTTCCGACTCTTTTAAGACATTGGAAACGGATTTTGAATTTGATGAAATGTCTGTGTAACCATAGAGGACATCTGTTGGCTTTTTCACCCAGCATCTCTTCCCCTTCTCCTGGCACCAGTGTCCTTATTTCCCCCAAGAACCCTCCTCCCTCTCCCCTCAGCAGTTATGACTCTGGTGGCATCGACTTCACCCCTGATCCAGGGGTAGGCACGAGGCTCAGGCCTGGCCAATCGGAACACTGCATTCCTCTGGCCATGGTGATCCCATCCAGGCCAATGACACTTTGGGTGCTGCCATGGGGTAGGCTGGCACTGGACAGAGGAGAAGCTGGAGCAGGAAGGAGGATCTCGGAGAACCAAATCCTGGATCGAGCCATGCCCGAAGCTCGGAACTGCCCTTGCACCTTTCAGTTACACAGACCCAGGAATTCTCCCTGTGGCCTAAGCCAATGTGGATATTTTTTATTGTTTTTGTTTAATTTCTCCATGGCAATAGAAAAGTCTTAACTATTACTGAATTGGGGAACCATAGTTTTATTTCTTATTTAACCTTCTACTGTGATCTCAGGCTTTGGCCCTCCTTTCCTTCAAGAGAGAAACAGGCATGTTTCCTGCTAAGGGATTGACTCCTTGTTGATAAGCCATCAAGCCACATTAAGGTAGAAAATGAAATAAGTGAGTATTTTGTGGGTAAGGACCCAAAGAGGGAGGGGAGGGGCTTCAAGGTGGTAGCTGGAGGAAAGGAACAAAAAGAAGGGACGCTGGGACCTTTTCAGATAGTTCTCCAAAACCTGGCCCACAATTGTAGGGTTAATTCACCCAGCAGGTGAGACTTTAGTCTGATTGTCCCTCCCTGACCCGGCAAAACCCGGGATTAGCCTGCCACCTTAGTCTCATGGATGGACTGCTAAAGCTGACAGCTTTTAAACCCTACTTAATCTGTATTATTCCTCTGTTCCAAACTGTCCAGTGGGCTCCCTTCTTACTCAGAGTCAAAGCCAAAGCCCTTACGGTGGCCTGCAAACCCAGAGTGATCTGGCCCATTTCCTCTCTGGGCTCCTCACCTCCCACTCTCCCCCTTGCTCACTCTGATCCAGCTACACAGGCCCAGGACCCCTCACGCTTTATGAAACACACCAAGCCCAGTCCTGCCTCGGGGCCTTTGCACTGCCTTTTTCCTGTCTAGAACTCTCTTCTTCTAGTGTTTTATCTGCCCCCCTCAAATGTCAGACTCTCAGAGGGGCTTTCCTGGCCACACTATTTCAAATTGCATCCTGCGTCCCCTGCCCTCTCCTTGGTCCTGTCACCTCCTCCCCCTGCAGGGCCCAAAGCAAGGCACTAATGAAGGGGGCCCAGGTGTGCTGGGGCGTCTTGTCCTGGACAGCTCCCACACGACACCCAATCCAGGGCCCAGCCCAGCGGCCCAGGCTTCAGCCAGCCGCTCCCCTTGACAGGAGCGTGGCTGAGGACTCAGAAGCCCCCTCCTCACCGATGCCACCACCTTTAGCTCTTGCTGGACACGAGGCTGATGATCTGCTCCAGCTTCTGGCGCAACTTGTGCTTCCGACAAGAGACATCTCGGTCCAGAGCAGTAAGAATCTGGGGGAGAAGGATCCCCTGGAGCTGGGCTCTCGAGGAGGGGCCAGCTCCTCCTGTGCAATGCCCCCCACTTCTCAGCCGGGCTCTTTCCTCCCACGTGCCTCAGCCCTTCCTTCCTCCCTGGAGACCCTGTGCTCAGCTGACTCTCTCACCTCTGAACAAACCCACCGGCTTCTCGATGCCAGATCCCCCTCCAACTACAGAACGTTCTTCTCCTCTCCGCACCTACAGTGCAGGCCCTCCTGAGAGTGGTCTAGACTCACTGTTCAAGATCCCCTCTTCCCTTGCCCTCCTAATCCAATGATCTCAGCTTTCACTCTAAGAGGCTAGGGGGAAAAAAAGAGCAAATTAGCTCAATACAAGCAGAAGGAGGACATAACAAATAAAATAGCAGAAATCATTGAAACAGGTAAAAGAGTAATAAGGAATACTGTGAAAAACTTTGTGACAATAAATTCGATGACCTAGATGAAATGGAAAATTTCCTTGAAAGATACATATTACTAAAACTGACACAAGAAGATAAAAGGTTCTCTATGTCAGTTAAAGAAAATGAATTCATATTTAAAAACCTCCGCACAAAGAAAACACCAAGCCAGGTGCTATATTGGTTATTTCTATCAAACATTTAAGAAAGAAACTGTTCAACTCTCACACTTTTTTTTTCAGAAATAGAGGAATGAGAGCGGTATTACTGTGAAACAAATTCAGACAAAAACATCACCAAGAAGACAACTACCCAACCAACATTCCTTATGAGCATGATGTAAAAATAATTAACAAAAAACTGGTGAATCAAATTCAACAATATATTAAAAATCTAGTGCACTAAGATCAAGTATGCTTTATCCTAGAAGTGAATGGTTTAACATATGAAATCAATGTAATTCACCATATTAACAGAATAAAGGAGAAAATTCACATGATCATCTCAATAGTTGCAAAAAAAAAAAAAAAAGCTGATTTGACACAATTCAGTACCCATTCATGATGTAAAATAAAATCTCAGCAAACTAGGAATAAAGGGGAACTTCCTCAACCTATAAAGGGTTTCTACGAAAAACTTATAACTAGCATCGTACTTCATGGTCAAAAACAGAATATTTTCCCTGTAAGATCAGAAATAACGTATGTTATGTCTACTCTCACCTTCTATTCAGTAGTGCACTGGAGGTCACAGTCATTGAGATCAGGCAAGAAAAAAAAAAGGCCATATAAATTTGAAGTGAAGAATTAAAGTTGTCTTTATATGCATAAAACATGACCATGTGCATAGATAATCCCAAGGGATCTACCTAAAAACTATTAAAACTAATAAGTGAGTCTCAACGTAGCAGGTCTCAACATACAAGATTAATAAAACATTCATTGCATATATACTAAAAATGGCCAAATGGATAATAAAATTTTAACATATAATTTATAATACCAGCAAAATTAAATAATTAGGGATAAATTTAAGAAAATTCGTTCAAGACCTATACATGAAAACAATGGGAGAAATTGAAGAGGACCTTCTTCTAGGAGAGATATGCCGTGTTCATGTTCTTCTAATCAGGTTCAATGACTGGAAAACTTGATATGGTTGAGATGCCAATTCTGCCCAATTGATCTGTAGATTCAATCAAAATGCCAGCAGGCAGTTCTGTAGAAATTCATGAGCTGATTCTAAAACTTATATGGAAATGCAAAAGAACCTGCAATTGCCCAAAATTTTGAATGAGAACAAAGTTAGCTGAGCTGCTAGATGGCGGACGAGAAAAACTGCCAGCCAGAGTGTCTCTGCAAGAAAGACAGATTTTAGAAGACAGTGAAAAAAAAATAAACAGGCAGATAAACACAGATCGGATGAGGGTCGGAAGGAAGGGTGCCTGAAACTACAGGAGACTCCGTGGGAAGAAGTCGTGGAGGAGAACTGGAAGGAGAAAGGCCCCCGAGAGGCTTGGAGACCAGCGACAAGGGTAGGTGGAGCGGTTAAATTTCCCCTCCCTTGCATCTCGGACTGCTGGTGGGCTCCTGAGCGGCTGGAGAGACCTGCCGACACCAGCCCAGAGACGGCCACCGCCAGTGAGCCGTTAGCCTCTTGCGGACAGGGTGCCAGGCTCCCAGCTCCCGCAGGGCACCTCCCGGCCCGCAGACCCCAGCCGATAGGCAGGCGCCATATTGCTTCATTCTCCCCTTCCCCTTCCCTACCGGCGGCTCCCAAGAGAGACAATGTAGCCACCACCAGGAGGCATTTGCAGGGAACAGGACATTTCCTTTTGAGGCCCTACAGCAGACTGAGGGGTACTCAGACTGTGAGCTCCCTACCTGCCAGCCCTCCCAGGTGCTGCTTGCCTGGTGACTCCAGGAGAGCGGGGCAAATCCCGAGGCAGAGAGACATCGATCCAGCTTGGGCACCCTGTGGGTGACTTGAGACCCGCACTCCTCTCCCTCGCAGGGTCAGGGATTGATCCCCTGGGCCCAGGGGATAGGCCTGCAGGCCAGATCCCATTCACCCAGGTCTCGATCGCATTGCCCCGGGGCACAGAGTGGATATTTGTGAACGAGCTTACTGAGATGTGTGTGCCTTCAGGAGCAGATCAGCATGCTTGAGGGGCAACCCTCCTCCCACGGGAAGACCGCACACGCAGCCCAGGCTGCGATCCTGGGCAGGGAACCTCCCAGCCCTCATCACGGTCAGGGGAGATCTGCTGGCTTGAGGTCCTGCCTGCTGGCAGAGGCCTGGGAGAAACCGTGGAACAGGGGAGGGTGGAAAGGAGCGAGGCCAGCTCCAGACTGGAGGTCTCAGACAGCCCCACCCCACACGCAGACTTTCTGGCTGAGTGGGGCCATTTCAGCCCCTCCCTGGCAGCTTTGCCCAGAAGCAGAGAACATACCTTTGACCCCTGCTAACAGCATTTGTGGAGCTTGAGGGCAGGCTCACCCAACCCAGCTCCGCCCAGCTGCACTCCCCCACCTGCCCCTACTGAGGTGGAGAATAAAGACACACCTGGAAGTCCCAGGGCCCCACCCACCACCTGAGGCACTAGAGTGCCTCTCCAGAGGAACGAGAGCTGGTTACAGGACCCAAATACAACACTGCAGCCTGCTCCTCTCAGCAAGCGCCACCTGCTGACAGGGAGGTCATTCTGCACACCCTTTTACTGCATCTACTGACTCATCATATGGGGTGTGGTCAAATCGCACCCACAAACACCGCCTATTGGCTCAGAGTCTAAACAGGGTGTGTCATCATCCAAACAAAAATCTAAAAGTAAGAAGCAACAGCTGCTCCAGGAGGATGGAATCGGCGAAAGAACTCTGGAAGTATGAAGAATCAAACGGAAAGCACACCCCCAAAGGGGAACACCAGCTCTCTAGCAATGAACATCAACCAAATTCAGAACACAAAAATGACAGAAGAAGAATTTCAAACATGGATTGTAAGAAAACTCAATGATATGCAAGAAAAAATGGATGACTAACACAAAGAAACCACACACACACAAAAAAAA
>NW_012148082.1:14105-16572 GCF_000956105.1 Propithecus coquereli
TTCATAAAGCAAACTCTACTTGATCTAAACAAACTGATAAACAGCAACACCATAATAGCCGGAGACTTCAACACCCCGCTGACAGCACAGGACAGATCCTCCAAACAGAAAATGAACGAAGAAATAATGGACGTAAACAGAACTCCGGAAAAAATGGGCCCGACTGACATTTACAGGACATTCTACCCCAAAACCACTGAATATACGTTCTTCTCATCAGCTCAGGGGACATTCTCTAAGATTGACCATATCCTAGGACACAAAGCGTGTCTCAAAAAATTTGAAAAAATAGAAATTATACCATGTATCTTCTCAGATCACAGTGGAATAAAAGTAGAAATCAACCCTAACAGAAACTCCCATTTCTACACAAAGTTGTGGAAACTAAACAATCTTCTGCTGAACGATTACTTCATAAATGAGGAAGTCAAGATGGAAATCAAAAGATTCTTTGAACTCAATGACAAGGGAGACACAAGTTACCAAAATCTGTGGGACACAGCTAAAGCAGTCCTGAGAGGAAAGTTTATTTCCATAAACGCCTATATCCAAAAGTCAGAAAGATCACAACTAGACTGCCTAATGAATCAACTCAAAGAGCTGGAAAAAGAAGAACAGACCGACCACAAACCCAGCAGAAGAAGTGAAATTAATAAGATCAAATCAGAACTAAACGAAATTGACAACAGGAAAACTATACGGAAGATTAATAAAACAAAAAGTTGGTTCTTTGAAAAAATAAACAAAATTGACACACCTTTGGCTAGACTAACGAAAAGCAGAAAAGAAAAACCTCTAATAAGCTCCGTCAGGAGGAAAAAAGGAGAAATTACAACCGGTGCCATGGAGATACAAGATATAATTTATAAATACTACAAAAACCTTTATGCACACAAACTGGAAAATGTGGAGGAAATGGACAAATTTTTAGAAACACACAGCCTCCCTAGGCTCAACCAGGAAGAAATAGAATTCCTGAACAGACCAATATCAAGGACTGAAATTGAAACAGCAATAAAAAACATTCCTGAAAAGAAAAGTCCCGGACCAGACCGTTTCACACCCGAATTTTACCACACTTACAAAGAAGAACTGGTGCCTATCCTGCAGAAATTATTCCACAACATCGAGAAGGATAGAATCCTCCTCAACACATTTTATGAAGCCAACATAACCCTGATACCAAAACCAGGAAAGGACGCAACAAAAAAAGAAAACTACAGACCAATATCCCTTATGAATGTAGATGCAAAAATTCTCAACAAAATCCTAGCTAACCGAATCCAGGTGCTTATCAAGAAAACAATCCATCACGACCAAGTGGGCTTCATCCCAGAGATGCAGGGATGGTTCAACATACACAAATCTATAAATGTAATTCACCACATAAACAGAAGCAAAAACAAAGACCATATGATCCTCTCAATAGACGCAGAAAAAGCATTTGACAAAATTCAACACCCTTTTATGATAAGAACGCTTAACAAAATAGGCATAGACGGGGCTTACCTAAAAATGATACAAGCCATATATGACAAACCCACAGCCAACATTGTACTCAATGGGGAAAAATTGAAAGCATTCCCACTTAGAACTGGAACCAGGCAAGGTTGCCCACTATCTCCACTTCTATTCAACATAGTGCTGGAGGTCCTTGCTATAGCAATTAGACAAGAGACCAGAATTAAGGGCGTCCAAATGGGGGCAGAAGAGATCAAACTCTCACTCTTCGCTGATGATACGATATTATATCTAGAAAACCCCAAGGATTCAACCAAGAGACTCCTGGAATTGATCAATGAATTCAGTAAAGTCTCAGGATACAAAACGAATACACACAAATCAGAGGCTTTCATATACGCCAATAGCAGTCATACCGGGAACCAAATCAAAGACTCAATTCCCTTCACAACAGCAACAAAGAAAACAAAGTACCTAGGAATATATTTAACTAAGGAGGTAAAAGACCTCTACAGGAAGAACTATGAAACACTGAGGAATGAAATAGCACAGGACATAAACAGGTGGAAAACCATACCATGCTCGTGGGTCGGCAGAATGAACATTATTAAAATGTCTATACTGCCCAAAGTGATCTACAGATTCAATGCGATCCCTATTAAAATACCAACGTCATTTTTCACAGACATAGAAAAAATAATTTTATGCTTCGTATGGAACCAGAGAAGACCCTCTATAGCAAAAGCAATCCTAGGCAATAAAAACAAAATGGGATGTATCAATTTACCAGTCTTCAAACTATACTGCAAGGCTATAGTAATTAAAACATCTTAGTACTGGCACAAGAACAGGGACATTGACCAGTGGAACAGAACTGAGAACCCAGATATAAAACCATCCTCATATAGCCATCTAATCTTTGACAAAGCCGACAAAAACATACAATGGGGAAAAGAATCCTTATTCAATAAATGATACTGGGAAAACTGGGTAGCCACATGTAGAA
>NW_012148082.1:16657-19105 GCF_000956105.1 Propithecus coquereli
CCAGCCCTCCCAGGTGCTGCTTGCCTGGTGACTCCAGGAGAGCGGGGCAAATCCCGAGGCAGAGAGACATCGATCCAGCTTGGGCACCCTGTGGGTGACTTGAGACCCGCACTCCTCTCCCTCGCAGGGTCAGGGATTGATCCCCTGGGCCCAGGGGATAGGCCTGCAGGCCAGATCCCATTCACCCAGGTCTCGATCGCATTGCCCCGGGGCACAGAGTGGATATTTGTGAACGAGCTTACTGAGATGTGTGTGCCTTCAGGAGCAGATCAGCATGCTTGAGGGGCAACCCTCCTCCCACGGGAAGACCGCACACGCAGCCCAGGCTGCGATCCTGGGCAGGGAACCTCCCAGCCCTCATCACGGTCAGGGGAGATCTGCTGGCTTGAGGTCCTGCCTGCTGGCAGAGGCCTGGGAGAAACCGTGGAACAGGGGAGGGTGGAAAGGAGCGAGGCCAGCTCCAGACTGGAGGTCTCAGACAGCCCCACCCCACACGCAGACTTTCTGGCTGAGTGGGGCCATTTCAGCCCCTCCCTGGCAGCTTTGCCCAGAAGCAGAGAACATACCTTTGACCCCTGCTAACAGCATTTGTGGAGCTTGAGGGCAGGCTCACCCAACCCAGCTCCGCCCAGCTGCACTCCCCCACCTGCCCCTACTGAGGTGGAGAATAAAGACACACCTGGAAGTCCCAGGGCCCCACCCACCACCTGAGGCACTAGAGTGCCTCTCCAGAGGAACGAGAGCTGGTTACAGGACCCAAATACAACACTGCAGCCTGCTCCTCTCAGCAAGCGCCACCTGCTGACAGGGAGGTCATTCTGCACACCCTTTTACTGCATCTACTGACTCATCATATGGGGTGTGGTCAAATCGCACCCACAAACACCGCCTATTGGCTCAGAGTCTAAACAGGGTGTGTCATCATCCAAACAAAAATCTAAAAGTAAGAAGCAACAGCTGCTCCAGGAGGATGGAATCGGCGAAAGAACTCTGGAAGTATGAAGAATCAAACGGAAAGCACACCCCCAAAGGGGAACACCAGCTCTCTAGCAATGAACATCAACCAAATTCAGAACACAAAAATGACAGAAGAAGAATTTCAAACATGGATTGTAAGAAAACTCAATGATATGCAAGAAAAAATGGATGACTAACACAAAGAAACCACACACACACAAAAAAAATCCAGGACTTGGAAGAAAAATTCACTAAAGAAATTGAAATATTAAAGAAAAATCAAACCGAATTCCTGGAAATGAAAAGTTTATTCAAGGAATTACAAAACACAGTGGAAAGCCTCAAGAACATGGTAGATTAAACAGAAGAAAGAATCTCAGGGATTGAAGATAACACCTTTCAATTAAATAAGTCAGTCACAGAGATAGAGCAGAGAAATAAGAGAAAAGAGCAAAGCCTACAAGAAATGTGGGATTATGTGAAGAGGCCTAACGTGAGAATCATAAGCATCCCTGAGGGTGAAGAAGAAAATACGCAAGGGTTGGACAAGCTATTTGAGGGTATAATACAAGAAAATTTCCCAGGCCTTGCTAAAAATCTAGATATCCAGGTACAAGAAGCTCAAAGGACTCCAGGGAGATTCATCACAAACAGGAAGACACCACGACACACAGTCATCAGACTGACCAAAATAACCACCAAAGGGGCCCTCCTATGAGCTGTAAGGCAAAAGAAGCAGGTAACCTACAAAGGAAAACCCACCCAAGTAACGGCAGACTTCTCAACCGAAACCTTACAAGCAAGAAGTGACTGGGGCCCCATTCTCACTTTTCTCAAACAGCATAATGCCCAGCCTGGAATCTTGTACCCTGAAACTAAGTTTCATATATGAAGGAGAAATAAAGACCTTCTCAGACAAGCAAAGACTGAGGGAATTCATCAAGACAAGACCTGCCCTCCACGAAGTGCTCAAAACAGTGTTACACACGGATCGGCACAATAAACACTCATCCAAAAGCTAAAGGTCAAAGGCCAGACACCACAATGGCTGAAGAGAGAAAACAAAGCAACAAAGTTCAACTCAACAGGATGAACAGAAATCTGCTCCACTTATCAATTCTCTCGATAAATGTGAATGCCTTGAACTGCCCACTAAAGAGACATAGGCTGGCCAAATGGATAAATATACACAAGCCAAGCATCTGCTGTCTTTAGGAAACACATCTAACCCACAAGGATGCATTCAGACTCAAGGTGACGGGATGGAAAACAATATTTCAAGCAAATGGAAGCCAAAAGAAAGCTGGCATGGCGGTTTTGATTTCAGATAACTTAGTTTTTAAATCAACAAAAGTAATGAAAGACAAAGAGAGTCACTATATAATGGTGAAGGGTAAAGTTCAACAAGAAGACATAACAATTCTAAATATGTATGCACCCAACTTAGGTGCACCCAGCTTCATAAAGCAAACTCTACTTGATCTAAACAAA
>NW_012148082.1:22005-28135 GCF_000956105.1 Propithecus coquereli
TAATGGCCAACAAACATATGAAAAAATGCTCAACGTCTCTAATCATCAGGGAAATGCAAATCAAAACCACAATGAGATATCGCTTATCTCCAGTGAGAACGGCCTTTATCAAAAAGTCCCAAAACAATAAATGTTGGCATGGATGCGGAGAGATAGGAACACTCATACACTGCTGGCGGGACTGCAAAGTAGTACGATCCCTGTGGAAAGCAATATGCAGATACCTCAAAGAGACACAAGTAGATCTACCATTTGATCCAGCAATCCCATTACTGGGCATCTACCCCAAAGTACAAAAGACATTCTACAAAAAGGACATCTGCACTCGAATGTTTATAGCAGCACAATTCACAATTGCAAAGATGGGGAAACAACTCAACTGCCAATCAATACGTGAGTGGATTAATAAAATGTGGTATATGTATACCATGGAGTTCTACTCAGCCATAGAAAACAATGGGGATCTAACACCTCTTGTATTATCCTGGATAGAGCTGGAACCCATTCTACTAAGTGAAGTATCCCAAGAACGGAACAACAAGCACCACATGTACTCACCATCAAATGGTTTTAACTGATCAACACTTAAGTGCACATGTAGTAATAACATTCATCGGGTATCGGGCAGATGGGAGGGGGAGGAGGGGATGGGTATATTCACACCTAATGGGTGCGGTGCACACTGTCTGGGGGATGGACAGGCTTGAAGCTCTGACTCGGGTGGGGCAAGGGCAACCTACGTAACCTAAACACTTGTACCCCCATAATATGCTGAAATAAAGAAAAAATTTTAAAAAAGAACAAAGTTAAAAAAACGAATGTAGCCTAATTTAAGTCTTACTTTAAATGTACAGTATTTAAGACAGTGTGGGAGGCCGGGCATGGTGGCTCACGCCTGTAATCCTAGCACCTTGGGAGGCCAAGGAAGGAGGATTGCTTGAGCTCAGGAGTTAGAGACTGGCCTCAGCAAGAGCGAGACCCCGTCTCTACTGAAAATACAAAAGATTAGCCAGGCGTGGTGGTGGTGCCTGTATTCTCAGCTACTCGGGAGGCTTAGGCAGGAGGATCGCCTGAGCCCAAGAGTTTGAGGCCGCAGTGACCTATGATGACAGCACTGCATTTTACCCAGGGCGACAGAGTCAGACTCTGTCTCAAAAAAAAAAAAAAAAAAAGAGACAGCATGGAACTGGTGCCAAGGTAGACACATATATAGATCAATGGGACAAACGTGAAAGTCCAGAAGCAGACCCACACACATAAGGTCAAGTGGTTTTTGACAAAGGTGTCAAGGTAATTCAATGGGGGAAGGATAGCCTTTTGACCAAATGGGTTTTGAACCACTAGATATCCGTATGGAGAAAAGAAATACCTCAACACTGATCTCCTGCCAGACTCAAAGATTAAGTTAAGATAGTCATAGCTCTACATGTAAAAGCTAAAACTATAAAAATTTAAGAAATCATGGGAGAAAAATCGTTGTGATCTTTTCATAGGAAAATAATTCATATATGAATTCTGTATCAATAAGCGTGAAGCAGAAAGGGAAAAAACAGTAAAATGGACTTCATCAATAAGATATGTTAAGTCATATTTTATCACTAGCTTGTTCGTAATTGTAGTAGTTTCCTAGGGCTGCCATAACAAAGTACCACAAACTTGGCTTAAAACAACAGAAATTGTTTCTCTCACAGTTCTGGAGGCTAGAAGTCAAAGGCTAGAAGTCTGAGGTCAAAGTGTCCGCAGGGTTGTTTCCTTCTGGAGGCTCTGAGGAAGAATCCATTCCATGCCTCTCCTAGCTTTCAGTGGTTGCTGGTAATCCTTGGTGTTCTCTGGCTTGCAGATGTATCACTACGATGTCTGCTGCATCACATGGCCTTGTCCTCTCCTTGTCTCTGTGTATTCACGTGGCCTTCCTATAAGGACACCAGTCATTGGATTTAGGGCCCACCCTAACCCAATATGACCTCATCTCAACTAATTACATCTGCAAAGACCCTATCTCCAAATCAGATCACATTCACAGGAACCCAGGGGATAGGACTTCAACATACCATTTCGGGAGACACACTTCAACCCACAATGGCAATCCTCCATTATTCCCGTTGCACTCAGAGCACAAGCCCTTATGCTGACCTCCAAGGCCCTATACCATCTGGTCCCTGTCATCTCTCTGCCCGCTCTCCTGCTACTCTCCTCTTCACTCACTCTGGGCCAGCCACACTGGTCTCCTCACTCTCCCTCACCTCCTTCAAGTCTTTCCTTCCATCTTATCCTGACAATGACGCCTACCCCAACCACCCCATTTAAAATTGAAAACCACTCCTCCCAGCACTCTCTATCCCTCCTCCCTGCTTTCTTTTACGCCACAATACTCACTACCTGACAATACGCTACATAATGTACCTATTTGTATTGATAATTGGCTGACTCTCCCCATTACTATGAAACCTCCATGGATGCGTGGCACCATGTCTGGCAATAAATGTTCCTTGAATTGTTGGATAGATAAAATTAACACAGAAAATGTAAGAAAATATCCTTCTAACCTAGAGGTAGGGAAGGACATAGTTTAAATAGGACATAGTTGAAATCTGACAGAATTAAACATAGTTTAAAAACAAGAAGGGACTAATGACAAGAATATTTTTAAAAATCTCCTTCAGGTCCTCAAGAAGACAGCAATCCCCATTTCTACATGGGAAAAGGATATGAATTGTCTATTTACAGAAGAACCCCAGAAAGGTCACAAGGATACAGTGGGAGTATAGACAGGTACAGTTATAGCAGAGAGGAATTTGGCACTACCGGGTCCAATTAAGTGTGCCCATCCCTAAACCCCAGCAATTCTGCTCCTGGGAAGGTGTCACTTGTCCCACAAGAGGGTATGCGTGTGGACGTTCATCACAGCACTGTTTGTGGAGGCAGAAGTTGGAGCCTCCGAAAGGTCCCACTGACTTTCACTTCTGCCCTTCTTTTAGACCCTTAGATGGTGTGGCTAATTCACGATCTTCCTCTCATGATGTGAACATCAGCAGAAGTCATCAACGTGCTGGCCTATTGCTCTGTATGTTCTTTGTGGCGTCCTTCACATATCTGACCGGACAATCCATGCCTACTTTCTACCTTATTTATGTGAATCTAGTTATTCACTATGTTTTCTTCCCCCTAGTGGGGATGATAAAAACTTGTTTGCTAAACCTAAACCTGTAAAAACTTCTGCTCACAGCTTCATCTTTGCAACTCCTCCGGGGGAAACTGGAAGGAAGAGCTGATTTAATCATCTATGATTGATGGTGAGCCACTAAATCTCATTTAGCTTTCGTACAAGAGCATGTCTGGGCCTCCCTAGTCCTGCGCTCCCACTGCCCACTACTCGCAGAATGGACTGGC
This sequence comes from Propithecus coquereli, assembly GCF_000956105.1. Taxonomy (NCBI): domain Eukaryota; kingdom Metazoa; phylum Chordata; class Mammalia; order Primates; family Indriidae; genus Propithecus; species Propithecus coquereli. The sequence continues at coordinate 25,396 of NW_012148082.1, forward strand.
CTGTTCTCCTTTTTCTCATGTTTATCTGTTACTCTGGTCTAAGTCTTAAGCACTGCTACAGCCTCTGATTTATCTTGAGAAAACACGTGGCTTTAAAATTTGGATAACCTGACTCATTTACTCTCCAAGGAGTTCACTGATACAGTGTACTCACACCTACTGTAGATTCCCTTTTCATCCTTTTCATGTAGGTCTAGGTTACCATCTGCGTCCTTTGACATACTTCCTTTGGCGTGTTTCAACTAAAATATTAATATCATCTTTATTGCTGATACAATGATTTGCAAGAATGTGACTTAGGCAGAAGAGCCAATTGACCTTGCTAACTCCCTTCTGGTCAACTAGACCTTGGGACAGCCCACCTAAGGGGAAGGCTGGGGCTTAGGACTGATACACTTGCCCAGGTTGCTGCCTCCCACTGTCAGGGTGATTCCTGGTGACACTTATGTATCTGAAATATCTGTTCTGTCACACACACACACATGCACACACACTGAGATTCACTCTGTCATACTCATTCCGCCAAATTCTGTGTCTCACATATCTATTATATTCCTATGTTACTCTGTAATTGTTTCTCCACCACATTTATTCTCTTTCACACCCCATGTCTTTCAGACCATATCCGTGTCACATTCTCTGTGCTACACACTCTGTCACTGTTTTGAATTAAACTTTCTTCCTGTCACACACCCCATCCCTTTACATTTCTCTCTCAACTACAAATTCTCTCAGTTATACTCTTTCAGTCAGAAGCATTCCCTGTCACACTGTCATACTCCCTCTGTTCCTCTCACTCTCTGTGGAATTCACTGTCACACACACTCTTTCTGTATCACCCTATCTTTGTCAGAATCTATTTCTGTCTCTCTCTGTGCCACACAGACTCTATCATTGTCATCTTCCCTTACACATCTCACTACAAGACAGAATCTGGCCCCAGTGCTTGGTGGAGCACTGTGGTCATCACGGTTTTTGTGAAATACAGAAATCAATTGTCTTCTTCTTAGATAAGGGTGGGGAAGAGGTGGGCTCAGTCCTTACACAGGGAGGCCCTGTTCCCAGAGTTCTCAGCTTCACATCTCAGTAAAAGGTCCTTTCAGCAGGGGCCAGGAGGCCACACTCCTCTGTGGTGAAGTATGTCCTCAAATGTTGGCAACCTCAGAAAGAACAGGGATAATCCCTCCAGAGTATCCCCAAGATAAGGGCAGCAGAAAAGCTTCAGAGCACACTGGGAATTTAGGAATGGAGGACTGGGATGATCCAAGACATGTGAGAAAGAGCACCTGATTATGAGTCAGAAGACTTGCGGTTTATTCCTGAACATCCCACCAACTGGCCAAAGCTTGCAAATGAATAACATAACGTCCCTGAGATACAGTTTCCCCAACTGTACATGTATGTGTGGGACAGGTTCAGCCTTGTAGTTGGAGTTTAGAGTTCAGGACTTAAGGAGGAATGGGCTAGTGGGAGCAGAGGCCCCCTAGGGAGAGGTTCTGAGGGCAGGTGCTGGAATTTAGGGCAGGACAGACAGCCCCAGTTTCCACCCTGAGTCCTGGCTTTCATCACCTGTCCCCTCCACTCTGCTGTGGGAATGGGCAGAGCTAAGAAGGGCGAAAGGAGCTGGGAAAGGATTAGCCCCGTCCTTCCACATCCTCACTAGATACCTGCCATCTGCCCCATCAGATAGCTCCAAAATGGTGCCAACTTTTCTATTTTAGTAGGCAGCCTTAAACTGTTCTGGGGCAAAGGATACAAGTTCTGTCAGAGAAGAAATCTATCAGAAAGCAGGAAGCAAGGAGCAGCCAATGCTCAATCTCCCGCCCCCACTTCCCCCCCAGTGGGATCATCACATCAGAGGACCTTGGTCAGAAAGGGTCTGGGGTCTGCAGAAGCAGACACGAGGCTCTGGGAGTTTAAGAGACTTGCGCAGGCCCTAGCCCCTCCTGTTGCAGAGACACACAGCTGCCAGGGCAACGCTGCTTCCACCCTGCCCGCCGCCTCCAGCTGTACCTTTCCTGTTGATCTGACCCCCTTCCCGACACAGAAGTAGACCAGCACCCAGCAGGCCAGCAGACACAGGGTCACCTCCCGGTTGAGGGCCCCTGGCACCTCCAGCCCCCCAGACAGCCGCAAGACTTTGTTCCTAGGGGAGGGAGACGCCACGAGGGCTGTGCCAGCAGGGGATGGACGAAGCCACTGGGATCTGCCCCGAGGGGTGGTGGCTCCTCCCTCCGGCAGCCCTCGGTCCAGCCGGTCCCTCCCGTCCACGTCCACCTGGGCCAGGCCCGGAGGCGCCGCGGTGTGCCCGGAGCCTGGGAGCCCCTGGCTGGCGGGAGGCGGTGGGGCCCCCAGCCTACCCCACCCCCACAGGCGAGGCGGGCACGAGGGCAGGGCAGTGACCCGTGTCGCTGAAGGAGCAAGGCCCGTCCCAGCCCCAGGGACTGGCCTGGGCGCTCCCCGAGGACAGGCGGGGACTGGGAGTGACTGCTCCGCATCCCGAGGCCCGCGTGCGCGCGCGCGCAGGGGAGACCCGCGGACCGGACGGGCTTGGCCCGGGGGCGCCCGACCCGCTGCCAGAACCCGCCGACGACGGGGGCCAGTGGCAGAAGGAAGCAGCCGGGTGCCTGAAGTCCTCGGCAGAAGCCGGTTCGCACAGGCACACGGGGGAGCCCTGGTCGCGCCCGGCTTTTAAGTGCGCAACCTCGGAAGGGCGCCTCAGTGTCCTCCTGACAGGAAC
>NW_012148082.1:31960-34848 GCF_000956105.1 Propithecus coquereli
TTTTATTTTATTTATTTATTTTTAAATTTCAAATGATTAATTAAGGGGCCACAAGTGTTATTGTTACATGGATATCTTGTACAATGCTTAAGCCAGGGCTTTTGGCGTGCCCATCACAAGAATAGTGTTCATTGTGGGTAAGTTTTTATCCCACACCCACCTTCCCGCCCTCCCCCACTTCCTGGTTTCTCAAGCCCTTTATATTGCTTTGTGCCCGTGTGTACCCATCTGTCAGCCCCCACTTATTAGTGAGAACGCATGGTGTTTGGCTTTCCATTCCTGAGACACTTCACTTAGGATAATGGTCTCCAGCTCCATCCAAGTTGCTGCAAATGACATTATTTCATTCCTTTTGATGGCTGAGTAGTACTCCATGGTGTATATATACCACATTTTCTTTATCCGCTCATGAATTGAAGGGCACTTAGGTTGATTCCGCACCTTTGCAATAGTGAATTGTGCTGAGATAAACATTCCAGTGTAGGTGTCTTCTCGATAAAGTGACTTCATTTCTTTTGGGTAGACACCCAGCAGTGGGGGAGGAGGAGGTGTGGGCTCCTGAGAAGAAACAAAGGCAGGCCTCTTTAACTGGGAAATTACATACACAAGCCCAGAGAAGGACCCTCACGCACTGTTGGTGGGAATGTAAACCGCTGTAGCTGCTACGGAAAACAGCATGGTGGGTCCTCAAAAGGTGAAAAATAGAACTGCCATATGATCCAGCAATTCCACTGCTGGGTATACGCCCCAAAGAATTGAAAGAAGAGTCTTGGACAAAAGAGAGATTTGTACACCCAAGTTCATTGCAGCATTGTTCACAATAGCCAAGAAGTGGGAGCATCCCAAATATCCATCAACAGATGAATGGATAAACCAAATGTGGGACATACATACGATGGAATATTATTTAGCCCTCAAAAGGAAGGAAATCCGTTGTATGCTATAACACGGATGAATCTTGAGTACGCGATGCTAAGTAAAATGAGCCAGTCACAACAAGACAGACAGTGTATGATTCTTCTTACGCGAGATCGCTAGAGTAGTCAAATTCATAGAGAAAGTCATTCAGATTCATTCAGAAAGTCGAGTGGCGGGGGAGGGGTGCAATAGGAAGTTGTTGATTAACAGGTATCGAGTTTCATCCTGGCAAGGAGAAAAATTCTGGAGCTCTTTTGTACAACGATGTGAATATACTTAACACTACCGAACTGTACACTTAAAATTGCACATTTTAACATGTACTTAACATGGTACAGCTTGTGTTATCTGACTTTACTACAATTTAATACAACACCAACAACAACAGACAGCAAGAACTGTCGACGGGGCAGCATACACATTCATCCAGATGACAAATTCATGGCCAAAAATATCTGCCTCCCTCCCTCCCTCCTTTCCTTCCTTCCTTCCTTCCTTCCTTCCTATCATCTGCCATATCTGCCTATCTACTGTGAGAGAAAATGAAGTAACTGAGGCTGGGGCTTTCTAAAGTGGAGTCAGGAGATTGTGAGAGGATTGCACCCACACCTGCTAAAGGACAAACCACAGAATGTTCCAATAGACTTGGATAAACAACTGAAGTCAGTGTCTGCCGGCCTTCAACATCTCGCAGCTGGCAGTACCCTAACTAACTAACCAATCAGAACAAGTTTGCGATTTAGGATTTCTGCCCGGCCAATGAACCGCCTTCCAAAACAACTGTTTGTGTGTGTGTGTGTGTAAATCTTCTCTAAAAATCCTCTTCTGTGCTGCCACACGGGACACTATTCAGGGCTGCCTTGATGCGGCATACTCAAATTGCAATTCTTTGTTTCCCAAATAAATGCTGTTTCCTTAGACCTCTGTGTCAATCTTCTTTTTTTAGTTAACACTATCTACCTAGCCATATCTCTCATCTCTGCTATACACCAAAGGCAAGTTAGTCAGTTATCGTGGAACAATACGGACCCATTTATTGCCATTGAAAAACAAAGTTCAACGTTTGCTGATAGAAAGTTAGGCTGGTTTACTGATGATGTAGGTTAGTTGGCACTTGAACTTCAAGCACAAATACAATATACACTAAGTCAGATATTTTGCCCCTTGCAAATATTAGACTCTTGATAGCAAATCTTTTCAACTATCATGTCGGAAAGGTTTCAGGGGACGTGGTTTTTTAAAAAAAAATATTTTAGGAGGTGTGTGAGCTAAGAAATATTTGAGGAACAGAGGTACACAGGAGGAGAGATCCACCAACTTGGAAAGAAGCATAAAGCCCCACGTAGGCAGGGTGTGAATACAATGTCCCCGCTAGGCGCTGAGACTCTAAGAGCAGCAGTCCCCAACCGTTTTGGCACCAGGGACCTGTTTCATGGAAGAGAATTTTTCCACAGATGGGGCGGGGGTGGTTGGGGGGAGGCGGAGATCAGGCGGTGATGCCGGCGACGGGGAGCGGCTGTAAACACAGATGAAGCTTCGCTCCCTCGCCTGCTGCTCACCCGCTGCTGTGCGACCAGGTTCCTAAGTTTCATGGAAGACAACTTTTCCAGCGGTGATGCTTGGCCCGGTTCCTAACAGGCCGCGGACGAGTACCCAGCCGCGTCCTGAGGGCTGGGGAAATCGCAGCTCTAGAGCATCTAGATTAGCTCACGCTTGCTTAATCTAATGTTTTTCAAAATAACAAAATACATTTGTTTTAAGACAACAAGCAGACAGTACGCTACCTGAAAGTGTTCTTCATTCTCTCCCATTAGTTTGGGCTACGGAGGTTTAATGTATTGGGCAGTCATTCTTTTTTTTTTTTTTTTTTTTGAGATAGAGTCTCACTGTGTTGCCCGGGCTAGAGTGAGTGCCGTGGCGTCATCCTAGCTCACAGCAACCTCAAACTCCTGGGCTCAAGTGATCCTCCT
>NW_012148082.1:37614-40732 GCF_000956105.1 Propithecus coquereli
CACTAGTTTGCAGTCCCACCAGCAGCGTATGAGTGTTCCTATCTCTCCGCATCCACGCCAACATTTATTGTTTTGGGACTTTTTGATAAAGGCCAGTCTCGCTGGAGATAAGTGATATCTCATTGTGGTTTTGATTTGCATTTCCCTGATGATTAGAGATGTCGAGCGTAAAATGAGCAATCTTTATCACAAACTTACTGAGACAGATCAAGATCCTGAAATTCCCAGGGATCAAAGAAAAGTTGGAAAAATTACATTCAATATAGTCTGAGTTTTGTTAAGAGGCGACATGCTGCAACACCCTCATTACAAGTGAACCCATATGTTGCCTTTGATCACCTTGCTTTTCAGAAACTAAGAAATTTGGCTTTAACTCTCGCTCTGCGTCCTACGAAACACCCAGCGATGTTTACAAGATTTCGATGGATTTCCAGGGGACTCACAATCCAATGATCGCCTCTAGCTCTAATGTCCTATCACCACCGAATTCTTCCTTTACTGTTCCCTGTACCATGAGGAAGTTCTCTCCTCTGCCGTGTCATATGCCCAAATAGGAAACTCTGTCATTTCCTGAATTCCCCAATTTTCTTAACCCCTAAAAGGCACCCCCCGCCATACACACACACACACACACACACACACACACACACACACACTCACAAGTGAGATTTGATTGTGTAAAGACCTGACTTAAGTTTTAAGGAGATGGAGAGGGTTCATGCTGCAGCAATGCAAACAATATAAAATGAAATGTTAGACACTCCTATTATTTAAGTGCATTTTTATCATATGTCCCAGTCAGTTTTGCTCTCCGTCCTTTGTCTCTTTCTCCTCCCTTTTAAGAGCAATCACCAAAACATCCGTCCATCTGTGTGAATATATGTTTGTGTATTTGTCTCTGAGAAAAGAAAAAAAAAAATGATGGGAGAGTTACTCACCAACTTGATAATAGAACTCACATGAGATCATGACATCAAGCATGGGACAGAACCCAATTTTAATTTAGACACGTGTGATTTCCTCCCAAAGAGGAAAGAGTCATTCTTGCTGAGGAAAGGTTAGGTCAACCCACGTAATTCTGGAAAGGAGAAAAAAGAGTAAGGAGAGGGAGAGGGAAAGGAATTTTGTATTCGGATTCTTTTCGTGGATTTTAAGACGTGCAAATAAAGGTTTTGAACCATTAAAGTGCGCTTTGCGCTGCCAAACTGTTTCTTTGACCCTGACACCTGACTGAAACTGAATTACCTGGTCCCTAGCCTTTTAACCAGGTTAAAAAAAAAGTATCAATTATGAAATTCAACTGACTGGGAAATGAGGAGGACGACGAGAGGAACAGTTAGCTGACCACCACGTTGTGTAACGTGTCTTATAGTCACTGCTTTGCTCCTACGGATGCTGTAGTTATGACTAGGCAATTAAAAAAAAAACAAACCATTATTCTAGAGGTGTTTGTTCTTTTTATTTTCCTGACGAAATGTTTAAGTTAAATTGATTTTCTCTCTCTATCGCTTTCTCATTTTTTGAAATGAAAGTGTGCGCAAATATTTTCCCTCAGTATGCTTCACGTGTGATCGGTAACTGTCTGCCATCTCGTTTCTTGCCTGGGACTATTTGCGAAGTGAATTATCAACACGAGCTGCCATAAAGGAGTATCTTCGGCCGTTCTGCCTCTCATCCTGCAGTACCTGTGCAGGACAACAAAAGCCCTTTGTTGACAAGTTTTTCATTTTCTTTTCTTTTCTTCCTGCTACATTCTTTGTCTCAGTTTCATGTGGACGTGAGAGTGCATTTTACCATGTTTTTTCCTTTTATCCCAAAGTGGGAAAAGAAGAATTTACTATCACTTACGAAAACGTCTGCAGGTTACCTCTGGCACTAACTGCTCTTTGTTGTCCTCGTTTCGTCAGCGCCTAGGTCACACCCTGTCACTCTTGCCCTCTTCGTCTTTCCATCACTTGCCGTCAGCATCTCAAGCAGCGCTTCTCTCACCTTCCTACACCTTTGCCACGTTGGCTTCCTCTTCTGATCAGCAGAAACTAAATCAGGAGGGCAGAATCAAAGCCCCCCGACCAGACCAGATAACCAAGACTCTATCAAAGCGGGATCTTGACAAACCATCCGATCAAGGAAAACGCTCTTTCAGAGAAATTAATTTTAAGATTTCCCAGTGCCTTACATTTTACTGGGTGTGATGTTTAATTGGGTAAATAGCCTATCAAATGTAGTGTCTAATCTTGTATATTATGTCGGTATTCGTGACACTAATGGACAGTAACATAGTTTCTACGGGGAAGTATGTGAAAATATTACTTTTGATAAATCAAAAATTTCCTATCCTGCTATAACGTTAATTGCATTTAACTTAATTTTTTGCTTTGATGGTGCTGGATTTTGTCGACCTTTCGTTGTAATGATGGTGGTTCTGAAAAAGAGTTTAGTTGCATGAAAGCTAGACAAAGCTACGTGAAGACTCACTCAGATCGTTCTTGCTGCAAAACACATCGCCCCCAAACTTAATGGCTTCAAGCCGGCATTTATTACTGGTCTCAGTTGTGGGCATTGACTGGGCAGTTTTTCTCATTTCAAACCAACTGGCTGGGGCTGGATGATCTAGAACATCTTCACGCACCCGTCCAGGTTGGCTACGATGAGTGAGATGGCTGCCTCTTCTGTCCACAGATCCCTCATCCTGTAGGAGGTCAGCCCCGGCTCGATCACATCACGGTGACAAAGGGCTCCCCCGTGGCAAGAGAGGGCAAAGCCCGAGGTGCGAGTGCTTCAAAAATCTCTGCTTGTGGCAAGTTTGCTATGTCCCTTTGGCCAGTACAAGTCGCAGGGTTGAGCCCACGTCTAAGCGATGGAGAAATTGGCTTCACCCCTTGTCGGGAGGAGCAAATGACAAAGTCACTCTACAAAGGCACACAGGGGGCGGGAGGAATTTGTGGTCCCTTTGCAAACCACCACAATGACTATCCTTATTTCTTGTCTTCATTACTTTATAGCCCTGTCTTATTGTGTAGTTTACTGGTATCTGTTTCTTGGAAAGTTTAAATCGGGTACTTCTGCATTTGTGTTTTTAAAAGGTGAACATTTTCTTTTTTTTTTTTTTTTTTTGAGA
>NW_012148083.1:0-1333 GCF_000956105.1 Propithecus coquereli
GCACCTCCATAGAATAACCTGAAGTCTTTATTTCACATCTGTTATTCAAAGTTCAGACTGGTTTACCAAAGGCCATTTAGGGATGGGGATATATAGTATATAAAATGATGGGTTATCTTAAAGTCAAATTTACAAAACAGTAAAGAACATTTTTGTGAATATGTGTTATGTGGGATGACTTAGTTCCTAATGGTCATACATTAGTATGACATCCCCATCTTGCTACTATCATTCAACCCTATCCACAATCTTCCATTACAGCAATCATAATTGTTTATTTTATATTTATGCTACAGATTTTCTTGTTTTCTGTCTACCTCCCTTATAGTTTGTAGGATCTACATGGGAAAGGAGCACCTTCTTTTTACTATCAATACATATAAATCATTTTAAAACAGTGCCTATCACTTAGTCAAGGTCCAACAAATATTGTTGACTGAATCCCAGATGAATAAAATCTAAAGTCTGAAGGATAAGCTTCCAATTCAGTGAAGATGAAGAGCATCTGTTTTTGATCTTTCTCCCTAATTACTTTCACTTAAAAAATAATTTGCTCATTGCTTTGAATCATACCCAGTGTATACTTATTCAATTTTTTTCATTGGATCAAAAAGGTAGAAGAGACCTTGAGATGTTGTTATTGCCTTGAGGTACTGCTACTACTCAAAGCATTCAATAAACATTAGCTTTTTCCTTAACACTCTAGAGGTCTCATGAAATTCAGATTAGAAATTTAATCTTGCCTAGAGGGTGGAAAAAAGTGACATCTAGAAATGATTCTAATATATAACCCCCAAATTAGCCCTTACAAATATTTTTGTGACAGACAGCAAATCCTCTCTCTGGGGATGAGGGATTTGTGTTTAGCATGCTTGGTCAGGGACCTGTTGATGTATTGGTTAGGATAATGGATAAAGAGGCAGAACTGAAAAAGGTCTGGAGAATAGGTGGGATGGAGAATAGGTGGGATGAGAGTGAGAGAAGGGAGGGATGCATGATATGAAAAGATCAGTTGGGAGGGATGTATGGAGGGGATATGAGAAGAAATCACTGGAGAAGCATGGTGACAGGTCTTCAAGAAGAAAGATGAGTGAAGAGGATCCTTAAATATTTTGGCCACTAGTGCAAAATTTAGTAACTATCACAATTAATTTTCAGTTTCTTGTGTGTTTTTTTAAACATAGGAATTTGTTTCTTTGTAGTGTGATATTGGCCTGAGAATGATCACAGGGTGACCCAGCTTTGTGTGAGTTACAATCTTAACGGTAGCTTGGATGTCTTTAAAGTCTTACTGTCCATCCAATATGGTAGCCAATAGTCACATGTAGCTATT
>NW_012148083.1:6678-8799 GCF_000956105.1 Propithecus coquereli
TAAGACATTACATGATTTTTCCCTTTTATTGGTTTATTTATTTTTTATTTCAATAGATTTTGGGGGTCCAAGTGGAATTCTGACCTTATCATCTGTTCCTCCTCCATTGTTCATTGTGCTTCAGCCACTCTGACTTTCCAGCTCTTCCTTGAACATGCCATACATGTTCATTCCTTTTGTCCTTTGCATTTGCTGTTACCTTTGGGATGCTCTTCCTCGAGACACCTTCACGTCTCAATCCCTTACCGCCTTTAGCTCTTTCTCAAATATCACCTACTCAGCAAAGTCTTCTCTGTCCATTCTACTTAAAACTGCAAGCTCCTCCCAGTATTGCACGCCTCACCTTCCTGGCTTTATCTTTCTCCAAAGCATTTATTACCCTGTAAGATATTTCATATTTTACATACTTATACTATTTACTGTATTTCTCTTTATATTAGAAAATATTCTTCATGAGGGTGAGATTGTTATATATTTTGTTACTGCTGTATAGCTGGTTAGGAGAAGACACTTAATAGGTGTTCATTAGTATGTGATATACTGATCAAATGAACACTTGGAGTGAAAGAAGACAATTAACTGGAAAGTTACTCTGTGTTTCTTTTTTGACTTTCAACATTCCTTCAGCAAATTCCCAAAGACACATGTACCCTAATTCTTTTGAGCTCATTCAAATATTTATTGATCTCACATTCATGCCAGATTTCGTGCTACAGCTGGGGAATGCCGGAATGACTTAGATCAATGCTGTTCAACATGATAGGACAACTAAAGTGTTATGAGATCCAGGAAGTGTTCAGGTAGAGATCTCAAAGAAGGCACCACAGAAGGGGCAACCATTTGCTATCTTCAAAGATAACCCAGAATTTCCCAGGACAAACCTGGGTTGCACAAGGGGCAGGGAGAGCACTGGCAAAGCAAATATAATGGGGAAAGAAGCAGAAGTATGAAACGAGTGTTAACCACAATACTTCCATACAGCTGAATCATATGGTGATTTTGGAAGGGGGTTCAAATGACAGGACTTGAGACTGACGAGATGAGCATTGGCCAGATGACATATTAAAAATGTAAGAGGTGGGGACATAATAATTTTCTTGAATACAAATTAACTTGACATTTATGGTGGAATAGCTCCAAAGAAACCATACTTTGAATCAATATAGAAAATTCTCATGTTCTACTTGGCATGCATTTAAAATGTATATGCGCATTCCATATGTGTTTATTTACCTATGTTTATATCTATACATACACCTAGGCTGGTACTTCCATCTACATCTCCTTGTATTCCTCTCCAAATAAATATACTGTATCTATGTTACATTACATCCAGGAGCTGGTAATTCTCCAATTTTAAACTGACTAATATTTAGAGACAGGAGGCACGGAGTACAGGAGTAAATATACCTGAGTTTCAGGACACAGCCGGCCATTTATGAGCCAAATGGCATGGATCAAGTCTCTTAATCCCTCCTCTGTAAGTATGTTACATTACATCCAGGAGCTGGTAATTCTCCAATTTTAAACTGACTAATATTTAGAGACAAGAGGCACGGAGTACAGGAGTAAATATACCTAAGTTTCAGGACACAGCCGGCCATTTATGAGCCAAATGGCATGGATCAACTCGCCTACTCATGGACATGGCTCTAGCAATTAGCTCCTCTTTTGCATCACCAATTTCTTCCTCTCTTCTGGATCATTCTCTTGAGTATTCTATGTCATTATTTTCCCATCTTAAAAACATCCTCTGTTGACCCCATTTCCCACCCACAGTTGCAGTTCCATTACTTTCTTCCTTTTAAATGTGAAACTTGTTAATTTCTTAGTGCTTGCTCTTACCTCCAATTCCTCCCTGCGATTCTCTCTTAACCCAAATTTCTCTTTCAACTATGCTTTCGCCCCCAACACTTCCTGAAACTACTCGTCAAGATTACTAAAGGCTACCAAGTTGTTAAATCTAATGGTCAATTCTTATGTTTCACTTTCTTTGACAAATCAGCAGCATGTGATATAATCAATGACTCCATCTTCCTAGGAACAGTTTATTTATTTGGCTTCCTGAGAAGAGATCAACAAACTACAGCCTATGGGCCAAATCAACTCTGCTGCCTCAGT
>NW_012148083.1:10944-11861 GCF_000956105.1 Propithecus coquereli
TTCTGTCTATGCCAATAATGGCAGCCCCATGTATGACCTTTCTCTCATTCCCAAATACAGATAGGTCCACTTAAATTCTATGCTAAATCCGATGCTAAAACTTGCAGTTCTCCTGACTTTCCTCTTTGAACACACACACTCTCTCACGTATATCTCATTGATCGTTCTGCCAAATCCTAGGTTACATTTTTCTTCTAAGCTTAAATGATTAATGAATTCTTCTAAGACTAATGAGCTCGATAAAAGAGAGATCTAGCATTGCTCAATAATTTGGTACTCTACCCATGTATTAGTGAAAAAACACAGCCATGCATTGATTATTGCTAATGATATCATGGTGCTTGAACACCTGCAGTCCTTGTCTTGCTCTTGTAGGTCATTGGGATTTATAGATTACCTGCTAGAGATTACAAAAGAGAAACTTGAGTAGCAATGGCAGCACATTCCCTTTGAATCCAAGGAAGTGCTTCATCAAGAATTCTGAACTTGTTTCACCAAAGCCATTCCTTCTTTATTTGTCCCTGTATTTTAAAACTATGAACAAAAATCACTTCAAATTTTCCAATTACTTGGTACATTATGGAAACTTTATAGATAATTTAGGGGTGATGATAGGATAGGGGAACAAAATCCTCACCTCTGATGGTAGTTTTGCTTTGGTAGAACAATATAGTTCTGTATTGGGAGTTGCTAGTTATTGAGATGGTTGTGAAACAGGAAATCCATCACACTAGCCACGGAAACAAATAAAGCCCATGTCTCAAGGTATTCTTCAAAATCAGGGAAAAAAGTGTAGCTTAATTACATTGAAGATTCTATACTCCTCTTTCCTTTTTGATTTGTTTTTAATGACACTGGACATGCTACATATAAATATTCTACATGTGCTTTCTTAAAACAGGTGTTATGTGGCTGAA
>NW_012148083.1:23226-23528 GCF_000956105.1 Propithecus coquereli
ATTACATGAGATGTTTAAAAGAGAATTTTGAAGTTCTTCCTCAACCTGAATTATAAAAAAAAATGTTGTTTATCAATTCTTCACCCATTTCTTAACAGACTTCAAATTCTGAGCTAATGTAAAAATATGAGATTGAGCTTTAATGGTATGTATGTTTCTTTTAATGTCCTCTTACTTCTACAGAAGTGGACAGTGTACATAGCCAAGAATAAGACAAGCTGTCATATGGTAAGTACCAAGCCAATGTATACATTCTAGGAATAGTAAAGAGGACAATGCACACACACACACACACACACACA
>NW_012148083.1:25569-26853 GCF_000956105.1 Propithecus coquereli
TGTAGCTGAGTAGAACTCCATGGTATACATATACCACATTTTATTAATCCACTCATGTATTGATGGGCACTTGGGTTGTTTCCATCTCTGCACATTTAGTAGTAACATTCATCGGATGTTGGGCAGGTGGGAAGAGGGAGGAGGGGATGGGCATATTCACACCTAATAGGTGTGGTGTACACTGTCTGGGGGATGGACATGCTTGAAGCTCTGACTCAGGCGGGGCAAAGGCAATACATGTAACCTAAACATTTGTACCCATGTAATATGCTGGAAAAAAAAAGAAATCAAATGTAATCTTTGGAACAAAAAAATTAACCAAAAAAATCTTAATATCTTGAATCTGGGTCTTAAATGCCAAACTTTAATAACGAAAACGTGGAAATGGGGACATAAGCGGAAAAGAAAATTATCTAAAACAACAGTAGTACTGCCAGGAAAAGAAGCTATAGGTAAGAAAAAGTGACATTTGAGTTTTAAACCAAAGAACCTTCATCATAATTAAAGACTGCATTCATAATGTGTAAGTGGATTAGAAATCAAAATATTATTAAATAGCCATACATGAAGTTCATTCATTTCAATGCTTATGTTTTCCAAGATAGAACCAGAATATCGACATCAAAACTGATTGTTTTTCTTCCAAAGAAGATAGGCATAATTACAAAATATTTAATGTTCCTATATTTCGAAAAAGAAAAAAATATATACCTTCTTATGCCATTTCTAAGCTGTCTTTTTCCTCACAGGTTAAGTCTTAAGAACTAAAATTATATAAATATGTGGATTTAGACAGTTTATGCCTTCTTAAAGTGAGAGTAATCCCTTATATTTAAACCATAGGATAAAAAAATCTAGTTTATGCTTTGGCTAAAGCAAATGTCTATACACAGAAATGTTCATAACATTTTCTCAGACAAACTGAAGTTATCTCTATCTTTCTATCTAGATGAGTACGTCTCAAAGGGTGGAGATTGCTTCCCAGGAGACATTTGACAATATATGGAGTATTTAAATACTGAGCCAAAGCAATTACAATTAATTTTGTGAAGGGGGCAATAGAAAGCCAGTTGAATAACAAAGTCAGCCATAGAAAATAGCTCCCCAAATCTCATTTACAGTTTTCCTTAGGTTCTATTTTCAACTTTTTATTGTGGTGTGTTTGGACTGCTATGTGGTCCTTATCAGAGAAACAATAATATCAAATGAGGATTTATAAGAAATGTTTTCACTGTATCTTAGTGGATTCAAACCCTTCCCCAGCTATTATCATAACATATAGTA
>NW_012148083.1:29428-30199 GCF_000956105.1 Propithecus coquereli
AAGGTCTTTAAAATTAGTTATAGTAAAATGGAGACTAAAAAACTTAGATGTGAAATAATAATTCAATTCTAGGTTAAACTATATGAAGCTGTCATTCATATAGGTCAAATCAGTTAAAATTAGTAATTTCAAATGATTCAATCTAATGTATTTGAAGAGCTAGTTTGTTAGGTAATAATTCTAATATAGGTCAAATCAGTTAAAATTAGTAATTTCAAATGATTAAATCTAATGTATTTGAAGAGCTAGTTTGTTAGGTAATAATTCTAAAATGTGTAAAGTACTTTTAGAGAACCCAAAGTGAATGTAAAACAAGATGACTACTCTCCAAATTACCACACAAGAAGAAAAAACAATTTATCAAGAAAAACAAATAAAAAATAGCATAAATCTAACTATAGGTATACATGGAGAAATCATCTCAATAATAGATATTTTTCATTATCTAAATGTAATCCATTCCTGTCATGTGTCGGATAAAATTTTTGGCTAGTGGGAGTCTATGTTTCATTGCATAAATGATAAAAACAATCATGCCTTTCTAGTTCATCTAAAGCCCTAATTGATTTTTCCAAATATCACGAAACATTCTAACAACTATGTAACTATCTATGAAGGATTTCTGCATAATATAGAATATTTAAAGATCAATTATATATTTTGCATCATTAGTATGTTTTAAATGGTAATATGTTCATTTGTGTTTATGTGCAGTATACAGTGGCACGATACAGATTCATTGTAATGGGCATGTACTCTAAGGTAAATAAA
>NW_012148084.1:0-1509 GCF_000956105.1 Propithecus coquereli
TCTCTGGAGGTTCTGAGGACAATCTGTTTTCTTGCCTTTGCCAGCTGTGTTCCTTGGCTAGTGACCCCTTTCTCTATCTTCAGAGCTAGCAGCATAACATCTTCAAATTTCTCTGTGACCCTGCTTCCGTCATCACATCTCCTTCTCTGACTTTGACCCTTCTATCTCCTTGTAAGGCTTCCTGTGATTACATCGGACCCAGCTGGCTAATCCAGGATAATCTGTGCATGTCAAGATGCTTAACTTAATCACATCCACAGTCTCCCTTTGCCTTGTAAAGTAATATATTCTCAGGTTCTGGATATTAGAACATTGACTTCTTGGGGGGCCATTATTCTGCCTACCACACAATGACATGACATAAATTCACATATCAATTAATGAAGAAATGAACTATGGTGGTAGCTATGGGATTGACAGCCGTCTGTACGTCCCTGCATAACTAATCAGACATAAATTTCTGTTGTCTCTTCCTATGCATGGTTCCTTGAAGCTATTTATTTCTTCCTTTTCATTCCTGCTAAACAGTTCTTGAATTTGCCATTTGTACTTTTGCTAAAACTGTTCACTTCATCTAATGATTATTTTCCATATCTTTTTCTGATATCCAGATTTTGCTTATTCATTATTAATTGCATTTCATCTTGTAGTTAAACTGAGATGAGCCATGTGTAGATGGTTTTCTTCCTTGTTCTATGAGACTTCTGTTGAGTTTTTATCATTTTGTCATTTTTCCGAGTATTAGGTTTTTCTGCAAACATGGCAGGTGGTCAGACTGAGTTTATTCATTATAAATCACACAGGAAATTAATCCAAATGACCAATTTTATCTTAAAAAAAGTTGAGCAACTAGATATACAAATTATACTCTTATGCAGAATCTATGCTCTGAATCATTTTTCCATTGCCCTGTGTCCTCCTCCCCTCTAGTCTATATGCTATTTCCAGCAAAGTAAAAACAAAGAATGCTACAGGACAGCTAGCTATGTTTTCTCATTGTAGAAAGGAAAACATGGAGATCAGAGATTTCCTGATGAAGTCACTGAATTATTAAATAGTAGTAAAATAATACTTGAAACCCAGACTCTTGACTTGTTTTTGTAACAAGGAGCTTGCTATTTCTTACAACACACTGCCTGAAGTCTAAATCACTGAAAATTAAACCCTCATATATCTGTCAAAGGGTTGCTTCCTTTGAAGCCTTATGAAGAGATATGAATTTACGATAATCTCTATTTGTTACTTTTCAATTAGTTGTGCTAGTATTTTATAAATATAAGGCACAGTATATACAAATGTGGAGAGGAAACATGGTTAAATCTTTCACTTACTTTTTAGTGAGATGGGCCCCAGGAAAGGGCTGTTGAAAGCAGTAACTTGACATCATTTCTTTTCCCACTGACTGAAATCAAGCGACAAACCCAGTATTTGCCACTGGAATAAAAATTTATTAGACATATCAGAGCAGACATTTAGGGTTAATTGGACTCCTTGGCTTTCCTTATCTGA
>NW_012148084.1:1559-1822 GCF_000956105.1 Propithecus coquereli
AAAAAAATCTCACCACTTTTGATTGCTACTGATAACATTTTCATGCATTTACTGTTGTCTTATACTTCACATATAATTCTCTAATTTGCATTTTCTGAAGTTCTTTAAAACTTCTAGGGTATATAAATTCCATAAAATATATGTACCATAATTTAAATCATTACCTACTCAATGTGAAAATCATATACAAATTTATGGTTAGACTAATCAAATGGAAGATTACATTTTTAATGTTGTTCATTATGTATTGCCAAAATGCTATC
>NW_012148084.1:6353-7018 GCF_000956105.1 Propithecus coquereli
CACCTTAGTGTTGATCAGTTAGTACCAGTTTGATGGAGAGTACATGTGGTGCATGTTTTTCCATCCTTGTGATACCTCACTTCAAAGGATGGGCTCAATCTCTATCCAGAATAATATAAGAGGTGCTAGATCACCATTGTTTTTTTGTAGTTGAGTAGTATTCCATGGTATACATATACCACATTTTATTAGTCCACTCATGGATTGATGGGCATTTGGGTTGTTTCCACATCTTTGCAGTTGTGAATTGTGCTGCTATAAACATTTGAGTGCAGATGTCTTTATTATAGAATGCCTTTTTTTTCTTTGGATAGATGCCTAGTGGTGGGATTGCTGGATCAAATGGTATTTTAATTTTTAGCTCTTTGAGGTATCTCCAAATTACTTTTCACAGGGGTTGTACTAATTTGCAGTCCCACCAGCAGTGTATGAGTGTCCCAATCTCTCCACATCCACACCAGCATTTGTTATTTTGGGACTTTTTGATAAAGGCATTCTCACTGGAGTTAGGTGATATCTCATGGTAGTTTTGATTTGCATTTCCCTAATGATTAGAGATGTTGAGCACTTTTTTATATGTGTTTACTGGCCATTATTCTGTCTTCTTTTGAAAAGTTTTTGTTCATGTTCTTTGCCCATTTATTGATGGGGTTGTTTGATTTTTT
>NW_012148084.1:8874-10387 GCF_000956105.1 Propithecus coquereli
CAAACACAAAAATACAAACTGGGTTAAGAAACTGGACAGATGACTATTTTGCTTATTCCCCATTATATTTTTGCTTACTCCCCTAATGCATTTGGCATGCGTTAGGGTGTATTAGATAAAATTAGGCCAAAGACAAAGGAAAATTCTATCCTGCCTCAAATCATTGCATCATTGCCTTTCCTCCTCATACAATTCTAAAAAAAAGATAAAGGCGCAAGGAATTATTACTTTACCATCAACTGGGTTTTCATTCTACTAATGTAGAAAATTGGGCTAGGGCATGAGCCTTTTGGTTTCCCACTAGTGGCACCCCCTCCCTGAATCCAAACCGTGGGTCTCATTATCCTCTGCCTAACTCTAGGAAAGGATGGGAGAAAGGAAAAATTAGTAGAGTTTGTTCAGAAAAGGCAAGCCCAGTGGAAGGAAAGAGGTACTTTACCCCTCTATAAGACCTTTTAATACACAGTTAAACTTTATCCACTAGCAACGATTGTCCAATCATTCTCTTTGTATCTGACTGATCAGATTAGTGATAATTCTTCTTTCCTGTATATGTGGGCTGGAGCAAGAAAGAGAAAGAATATAAGGGAGGAAGAAGTCATGAGGATGTGCCATCCTTACTGGCATACAGTTCTTGATTAAAATAAATGTAGCAATGAATTCCAATTAAATGTTACTGTAGTCACAGAAATCACAGAATTAGCAATATTTGGCTAATGATCTACCAGATTCCAGGAGAAATTTTCAGTTACCTTTGCACCAACGGGGATCTAGGGCATAGATCAGACAGGAAGAGAGAATAATTTTGATCTCTCTCCATTGAATCCATCCATCACAAAGATATAAAATCTTAGTCAACCAAATGTCAGAGGCAGCTGGAGCCAATTACCCCCACTTTCACACTAATCTTTCCATTTAGCCTCTCCTTTTACATTCATTCAAGGTCTAAAATGCCTAGTAACTTAACAGTGTCTAGACCAAACTATAATGTGTATGATGCTTTCCATTCTGGGACCCGAAGATGTTAGTGAGAAAAGATAGCTACGGGCAGGTTGCTCTTTGTTAGCTCTTTTTGTTTTTTGTGTGTATTGTTTTGGTTTGGTTTGGTTTTCTTTTTCCCACTGATTGTGTGGGAGTATGTGTCCATCGGCACATTCAGCTGACCAGGTATGAGGACAGTGGCCCCCTCCTTAATTCAGCAGAAACACTAGATAAGTGATAGCTAAAAACTAGAAAATAGTCAAGATGTGCAGATCAAGCAGGGTTTCCAGATTAACATTTGAGATAGAGATTTGAAAAGCATACAGGTAGTTATTAGGAAACTAATGACATGTACTATCCTCTTTTTCCCCAGTTATGGGCAGATATTATGTCTGGTTTCAAGGATGAGTAAATAGAAAAATAATGTGTAATGACATGTTTATGAAGAGATTTTGTGGCATAAAAGAAGAATGTTTAGATGCAAGTTCATACATGGCAATAATGCATTGTAGTACATGGAATTAAATTTTAA
>NW_012148084.1:12202-12911 GCF_000956105.1 Propithecus coquereli
AGGCAGATTATAGACTGCTCTGTGTCGTGAAAATATTCCCTTTGATTGTTAATTAGTTCTTTGACCTGCATTAACAATGTCAATCTAGCAAGTGTTGATATCATATACATTAACAACATCAATCTAGCAAGCGTCAATGTCAGAGAATGCAACTCTATTCTTTCACATGTGCATTTGTTGGTAATTTTAGAAGCATATAATGGTCACTGTTATCCTGGCCTGTGAGTGAAACACTGTCCTAATTAGGAACCAGACTGTGCGTTTAAAACAGCAGGAAGAAAACTCAGACTGATCCCCAAGGCAATTTTGCAGTAGAGGCAAGTTGCCGTCCTTGTTCCAGCCTGTTGTGTCAGATAGAAGGGTCTGACAGCTCCTGCCCACATGTGTTTATGCTATGCTCCTTCTCCATCGACACTACTGTAATATATTTAGGCCATTGCTGACTCCTCTGAATCCAGCCACGTAGTCACCAAGCTTTTTCCTTTCACCAATTGTATGATTCCCCATTTCCTCCACTATTCAGATCCTGATAATTGGAGCAACTTAGCTTCCAAATGCGGTGTCAGTCCTGATCGTAATTGCTAGAACTGACTCTGATTGGAGACAGGAGGTATTGGATCAGTTCTACCTCCCAAATTTTCCCACTTGCTGTTAGTCCGAACCTTACATACTCCCAAATTCTCTTACCTGGGATCTTGATCTCATAACC
>NW_012148084.1:16017-16386 GCF_000956105.1 Propithecus coquereli
GAGTGGCTTATAATGGTCAGTTATTGCTCAACCCCTCGGGTAATTCCCAGGATCCTATTTCTGCACCAGCAGGAAAAAGGCCGCTAAAGAGTTACAGTCCCAGAAAGGGGCTTCCTCACAATAGCCTCACTGGAGTGGCCATTGAGGACCATGGACAAGGAAGATTCTTTCAGAGATAGGACAAGGGGTAAACACTTGGTTAATCAAGTACTTTCTGCACTGTTATAATATATCTGAGGTTTCTTATTATTCCAGCCTGGAAGAATATGGGATGTTATTATCCACTGACCACTATCCATTCCCAAACCCAAAATGTTCCAAAATTTTCAAAATGGATTAATAAAATGTAGTCATCCTGTTCTTTTTCTG
>NW_012148084.1:17960-18410 GCF_000956105.1 Propithecus coquereli
TTTCCAGGCCATGAATAGTTATATTGATACCGAACTGAGAAAACTGTATTTTTCCCCAGTCTCAGAGCTAACTACAGAAAATGGATGAGACTTTCAGTTGTTCTCCCTTAGGAGAGACACGGACATATTTGAAAAATAAGAAGATAGGCCTGTGAGGATATTGGGTTGATGTTTGCAGTCCGAGTTACATTTCTTCTCTTTCCAGGAATAGTATCCACTTTTTGCTTTGGGGAACCACACATTCTCCATTCTCAATGATGGCTTGGCTCAAGCTCATGATATATCCCACCTTCTCAGTTACAAGTAATTGCTTCTCAGATAGGCATGTAATCCAATCATAACCAACACAATGCATGATGAGGTTTGCAGGGACTTTTGGCAAAGAGAAGCTTTCCTTTCTCCTTATTTCTATAGAAGGTGTGTTGTCAGGATTTGAGGTCTGCAATTGTT
>NW_012148085.1:0-1118 GCF_000956105.1 Propithecus coquereli
AGAATGTTACAAATTAGGTGTCATATGTTTAGATGCCTCAGAATGAATAAAGAACCTGCTTGTAGTCACAGTAAAATGGACAATGGCAGTCCTAATTTGGCAAGAGAGACAGTAGTTCAACATATTGTTGGAGTAGTGATGAGAGGACCAGACCTATTCAGGTATTTGAATAAATATTAAAATCTCGGTCAGAGATCCAGAGCCTGATGCTTAGTCCCTTAAAGGACGACAATATAATGACATGATAAGTATATTTAAAAAAATCCCATGATTCGTCGCTGGAAGGATCTTCGCCATTTACCAGGGTAACTCTGAACTGCAGAAAAAGAATACAGACTTTTACAAAGACTGTTTTGTATGGAATCTGAACTAATAATGATATCAGATGATCCAAAAACCCATAGATTTCTCTAGTTAAAATGGGAACAAACAGATTCTAAGGGTACAATGGCACTCAAGCCAAGCTTATCTTGCCAGAGAAGCCATTATGGTAGGATGGGCCCAGTTGGAAGATCAATTCTTTCACAGCAATCAAAGTAGGATCTCTCTCTTTTTTAAAAATGTATTTTATTGTGTGTATTTAAGGTATACAACATGATGTTCTAAGGTACATATATATAGTAAAATGGTTACTATGGTAAAACAAATTAATATACCCATCATCTGAATTACCCATTTTTATTCCCCTTATGGCAAGAACTGCTATAATTTACTCATTTAGCAAAAATACTAAATACAATAAACTATTATTAACTATAAACCTTATGTTGTACATGAGATCTTTCAACCTGATCTTACTATCTATTTGCTACATGGTGTCCTTTGACCTTTATTTCTTCATTTTCTGTTCCTCCCCCGCAACCCTGGTAACAATTGCGTTATTCTGTATCTCTACATATTTGACTTTTATTTTTTAGATTCCACATATAAGTGAGATAACGTAGTATTTATCTTTCTGTGTCTGGTTTATTTCACTTAGCATAACGTCTTCCAGGTCTATACATATTGTGACAAATGGCTTCATTTTCTCTTATTTTAAGGATGAAATAGCCAATATTTACATATAAATATATATATACACACACGTATGTATATCACTGTTTTTTTAACCCATCCAT
>NW_012148085.1:12454-14321 GCF_000956105.1 Propithecus coquereli
TTGAGACTTTTTTTAAATTTTAAGAAATGAAAGATGATTTCAAAAATAATTTGATATTGAAAAATGAGAAGAATTGTCATAAAATGACACCCCCACCTTGTTTTCAAAAGCTATGTTTTCCATTAGTGATACACAGTATGGCCGCTAAGTAACCACAATTTTTTTAGAATCTAAATATAGTAACATCTCCTTTATGCAGTATAATTGAGAAATTAGTTGTTGCAAGTCACTAAAGTTGTATTTATCAGTGTCAAATTATGCTATATAAGTATAAACAGTGACCTTAGTGTTCATTTGATCAAAACTCCTAATATTTGAAATTAGGTAACTGAATTTCAGGGAGGTTTACTGTTCTGCCTGCAAGTCTACATGAATATTTTTGCAAAGATAGTAAAACCCAGGTCTTATAGTTTTATGTTTTCATTCTGCATAATGTTCATTTGTTTAAATATTTTAAATCACCTGTGATAGGTAGAATTTTAAGATGACCCCAGGATATGTATTTGCCCCTGGAGTATGGGCAGACCCACAAACACATTGAGATGTTATTCCAGTCATAAGGTTACTTTATGTGATAAAGATGAAGTGATTTTACAGATGTAGTTAAAATCACGAATCAGTTGATTTATACCAACTGATATAAAGGACAACATGCAAATAAAGCTTTTAAAAGAAGGACTGTGTCCTCCTAAAGAGAGAGAGATTTTCCTGCTTGTTTTGAAGATGTCAGCTGCTGTGTGGCAAGGTTTCAGAGGGCTTCAATAGACTGCCTTGTTGCAAAGTGTGTCAGCCTCTAACAACTAAGGAGCCTTCAGCCAGTGACCAGAAAGGAACCAGAACCCTGAAGTACAGAGGTGCAGGGAAATGAAAGCTTCTAACAACCTTAGTGAGCTTGGAGGCAGAATATTTTATAAACAAACTTACAGATAAGAATAGAGACTGGTTGACCCCTTGGTGGCAGCCTAGTGAAACCTTGAGCAGAGAACTCAGATATACTATTCTGAATTTCTCACCCATGAGAACCGTTGAGATAATAATTGTGTTGTTGTAAGCTGCTATATGTCTTAAAATTTATGTTTTGTAAAGTTAACTAAGCTAGGAGAAATAAACACTTGTTTCCAACATTATCAATTACAAAATGATGCATAACGATATATTGATTTCACATTTTACATCTTTTTGTTGATTTAACTTTCCTTTCACAGCTGTAGTTCCCATGATTTCGTCAGAGTCAACTGTGACAGGGAATCACTAGATCTCAGATATAAGCAAATTTAAATGATGATGAAAGACTGCCTTCAGATATTGGCCTCGGCAACATCCACAAGTGTAAAGCTTAGGAAAAGAAATGAGATTTAGAACTCAAACCAGAGACAAAAAATAATAAATCTTTGATTTGAAGCAGAATTTCTCTAGACCATTATGGAAAAGGAGATTGAGTGACAAATCTAAATAAGAATCTGGCCAGCTCATTCCTGAGTATGTGGCTTTAACTGAATATCTTCCAGAGAAGTATTATTTATGTGGATTTACCGACTCAACAGAGACTGCTTAAAACAGCAGAGAATAAGCTTCACACAAATACATTTCTTGCAAAATGGTCAAAAATAAATTATACAAATTAAGAAACAGAAAAGCCATTGGGTACCAATGTACACTACCTTGGTGATGGGTACACTAAAAGCCCAGATTTCAGCACTATACAACACATGCGTGTAACAAAAAAACACTGTACCACCCAAATCAATTTAAATAAAAAACGGAAATATACCTAAAATTTTAGCAGTTCATATTAAAATCTCTGCTTTCTATCAAATTTATTGGAAATTTTTAATAATTAAGATGCTTAAAACCAAAACTCAAGTGT
>NW_012148085.1:14371-15535 GCF_000956105.1 Propithecus coquereli
CTCTGATATTGGCACACATGGTAAGAGTGAAGCTATAGGGTCAGTTCTGGAAAAAAATTTGAGATGATAATCAGCCATGGTTTGTGTGTAATAGGCCATTGGAATTAGAAAGATCTAAGATGAAGCAGTAAATTTAGTAGTTGCTATGATATAGGATGCTTACATCCATAAAACCAATGAGTCACCTTCTGTTTCATCAGTGAAGAGGCCCAGATTTGATTCCTTGGTATGCCAACATGTAGATGTTTGGCATATGAGACAAAGAAAAGAGAGCCATTCAAATGAAAGGAAAACCAAGAAAGCATATTGTTCTGGAAATAAAGAGAAGAAAGTATAGGAAGGAGAAAACCCATCTATACCACGCAATATCGATGGGTCAATTAATATAGGGACAGAAAATTCCCCATTACATTGAGTGACTTGAAGAGCAGTGTAGAGGACCGGACTGAACTGGTTTGAGTAGAGAATGGATGAGAAGGATTAAAAGCTTGGAAATCAACAGTCATTCAAAGCATTTTGTTATTGAAAAAAAAAAAAATAAAAGCTAATGGCCAGTGTGTAACTGATGGTGGAAGAGAAATTAGACAAGGATGTCTTAAATATGGGAAAGATAAGGTGTTTGCATGCTAATAGGCATGAGCTTGTAAACTGAGAAAAGTTACTGTAGGAGTAAAAGGGATCATTGCTGGAGTAATAATCTTGAGTTATGAGAGGGCTCTTTCTTGGACTCAGGGGCAGAAGTCATGGGAAGGCCTAGATAGTAGGGGTCACTTCAACTTCCTTTTCATATTCTGTTTTTATCATTTTGACATGGTGAATATACATTGTTACCAGAAATGCTTGTAAACACACACACAATCTAGATATATTGCTTTACCTGTGAAATATATTAATTCTGCAAATACTGAAAAAATTCCTTTAGATTTTCATAGTAGGTTCATTATTTTAAATGCTTCCAATATAACATATAGACATACATATATTTGCAGTAATAGTTATAGGTATGCAGATATAGGTAATATCTGCATGATTAAAACTGAAAATAATTAAGAAAAATAAAATGTCCTAATTCCCAGAAGGAAATATAAAATAATTCGGTGAGCTCTAGGAATTTTCAACATATTCCACCTAATTCTGATAATGCTAACTGACAGTTGTGCTCTT
>NW_012148085.1:16961-17267 GCF_000956105.1 Propithecus coquereli
ATGTCATTCTCAAGCCCTGTCATTTAAAAAATTTATTTATTCATTTAGACAAAAATAAAAATGAAAACAGATGCATAAGGAATCAAAACACCTGCATATTCCACATTTTTTATCATTGCTAGAGTGATATTTAAAATATTCAACCAACAGGGTAAGCAAGGGCACTAAACAATGAAATTGAGGTTCACAAAAATCACTGTATGACCTATACTAAGTAAATATCAACTCTGTTGGTGACATTGCATCTACATAGATGTGGATGTGTGCTATAGGCATGATATATGAAGATAGACGTTTAGACATTTC
>NW_012148085.1:17317-17675 GCF_000956105.1 Propithecus coquereli
TATGTTAGTGAATTTAGTGACTATCATGCAGTATTCTACAGTTCCTTAATAAATGGATACAGTTGATGAGTCAAGGGCGTAAATGCCATGTTAAGATAAAAAGTCGATATTTGAGGTTAGGTTAATCTCCTTCTCCAGGAAACTGGTTTGATTTTGCACAACTGGAATATTTCATGTTATATTATAGATGCCTGTGGTCAGTGACCAGTAGTAAAAGTCATAGATATTAAATGTTTCAGATCAAACATATATTGCAATATAAAATGTTAATGTCCTAATTCTGAGTGTTATTAATATATTGAAGTAAATAAAAATCAACAGATGTGTTTTGTTGATGAAAGAACCAGAATCACATTTC
>NW_012148085.1:28000-28306 GCF_000956105.1 Propithecus coquereli
GACCTCCTTTTGTTTACTTCACTTAATATTTTTTCTGTAGACGCTCACAATCAAACAAAGGTTAACATTGCTTCCATTTCGGTAAGAAAAGTTTGCGGAAAACTTAACTGTGTTTGGAGAATCAGACAACACATTATACGGGATGACTAATTTTATCTTTGCTGAGATATTTCCCAAGTTTTCTTTGGCCTGACAGCAAGGGCCCTCCCCTCTTTTACACGGAGTAGAGTAGATGTGCTGTTCTGGATGTCTGGATAGCTGTTAAACTATTGTTTGATCTGCTTGTATGCCATCCATTTGAAGCAA
>NW_012148085.1:28356-29428 GCF_000956105.1 Propithecus coquereli
GAGGAAGAAATAAAGGCCATCCAAATCGAAAAGGATGACATCAAATTGCCCATCTTAGCACATGGCATGATCTTATACAAAGAAAACCCTAAAGACTCTAGTTAATCACTTTTAGAACTAATAAACTAATCAGTATATTTTCAGGATACAAAGTCAGCATACAAAAATCAGTAGCATTTCTATATACTAATAGCTAACTATCTAAAAAAGAAATCAAGACAGCAATTTCATTTACAATCACTTTTAGAACTAATAAACTAATCAGTATATTTTCAGGATACAAAGTCAGCATACAAAAGTCAGTAGCATTTCTATATACTAATAGCTAACTATCTAAAAAAGAAATCAAGATAGCAATTTCATTTACAATAACTGCAAAACGTGTGATGCCTAGGATTATATGTAACCAAAGAGGTGAAAGATCTCTGTAATAAAAACCATAAAATGATTAAAAAAATTGAAGAGGACATAAATAAATGAAAAATACCCCATGTTCATGGGTTGGAAAAATTAACATTGTTAAGATATTCACACTTTCCAAAGTGATCTGCAGACATAATACAATCCCTATCAAAATACCGATAATATTCTTCACAGAAATGATTAAAAAAAATTGAAGAGGACATAAATAAATGAAAAATACCCCATGTTCATGGGTTGAAAAAATTAACATTGTTAAGATATTCATACTTTCCAAAGTGATCTGCAGACATAATACAATCCCTATCAAAATACCGATAATGTTCTTCACAGAAATGGAAAAAAACAATTCTAAAATTCTTATGGAATCACGGAAGACATTGAATAGTCAAAGCTATTCTGAGCAAAAAGAACAAGGCTGGAGACATCACGCTACTTGACTTCAAAATATACTAACAAGCTATAGTAATCAAAACAGCATGGTAATGGCATAAAAATAGACATAATAGACCAATGGAACACGATAGAGAACACATGAATAAATTTACACACTTATAGCCAACTGATTTTTGTCAAAGGTGCCAAAAGCACACATTAGGACAAGGACATATTTTTTAATAAATGATACTGGGAAAAGTACATATCCGCATGC
>NW_012148086.1:0-761 GCF_000956105.1 Propithecus coquereli
GGGTGCAGGTGTTTTTTTGTAACATGGATGATACTGCATAGTGGTGAAGTCAGGGCTTTAGTGTACCTGTCACCGAATGGTGTACATTGTACA
Source organism: Propithecus coquereli (assembly GCF_000956105.1). NCBI lineage: Eukaryota > Metazoa > Chordata > Mammalia > Primates > Indriidae > Propithecus > Propithecus coquereli. The sequence continues at coordinate 94 of NW_012148086.1, forward strand.
TGTTAGGCAGGTTTTTGATCCCTTACCCTCCTTTCTCCCTCCCCACATCAGAGTATTCAAAGGCCCTTATAGCACTCTGTGTGTACCCATGTTCAACTCCCACTTACAAATGAGAACATGTAGTAATTTTTTCTTCCTGTTCCTGAGAGACTTCACTTAGGATTTTGGCTTCCACTTCCATCCAAGTTGCTGCAAAAAAAGTCATTATTTTTATGGCTTAATAGTGTGTGTATATACCTTAATATTAATATTAATATATATCAGTTGATAGGCACATAAGTTGATTCACTATATTTGCAATTGTGAATTGTGTTGTGATAAACATATGTTGCAGGTGTCTTTTTGATATAATGGCTTCTTTTCCTTTGGGGAGATACCCAGTAGTGGGATTTCTGGATTGAATTGTAAGTCTACTTCTAGTTCTTTGCCTAAGTTCCATACCGTTTTCCATAGAGGTTGTACAAGTTTACCTTCCCACCAATGGTGTATAAATGTTCCCTTTTCATTGCGTTACCACCAATATCTATTGTTTTTTGACTTTTTAATAATGGCTATTCCGACAAGGGCAAAATGGTTTTAATTTGATTTCCCTGATGATTAGTGATATTGAGCATTTCTTCATATTTTTGTTGACCATTTTTATCTCTTCTTTTCAAAAATGTCTGTTC
>NW_012148086.1:3242-3524 GCF_000956105.1 Propithecus coquereli
TTTACCAAGGAAAATATATGGGTTATAAGTAATCACATAACATGATGCCTGAGATTATTTGTCACTGAGTAAATACAGATTAAAAACAGAGTGATATGCAATTAGACATCTATTAAAATAACTAAAAATAAAAAGACTAAAGACACTGAGCAGTGGAAAGGATGTGAATGGATCTGTTGTACACTGGCACACAGTTTCATACACTGCTAGTGGGATTATAAAATGGCAAAACCATGTCAGAAACAGTTTGGAAATTTCTTTAAAAGTTGCTCATATACACAT
>NW_012148086.1:3574-4152 GCF_000956105.1 Propithecus coquereli
GATCAATGAAATAGAAAAGAGAAAACAACAGAGAAATTCAAAGAAACAAAAAGCTGGTTCTTTGAGAAGTTCCGTAAAATTCATAAACCACTAGTCAGTCAGTTCAGGAAAAAACAAACAACAAAAAAGCAAAAACAAACAAATTACCAATATCCAGAATGAAAGAGGTAACATCACTATAGATTCTACAGTTGTTAAACCAATAATAGAAGAATATTATGAAGAACTTTATCCCACTAAATTGGATAACTTTGATAAAATTATAAGGCCATGTGGATTCGCTGGTGAGTTATATAAAACTTTTAAGGAAGAAATAATACCAATTCTACAGAAACTCTTCCAGAAAATTAAAGAATAGCAAATAATTTCCAACTCATTCCATGAGGTCAGCATAACATCGATGCCAAAATACAAGAAAAGAAAGCCACAGACTAATATCCCTTAAAAATATAGAAGCAAAACTTCAAATGTAATTTTAGTAAATAACATACAATATGTAGAAAAGAATAATATATCATGACCAAGTGGATCTATATTATCCCATACAACTGTATGTACATGTACAATTATTTCAAGGT
>NW_012148086.1:4202-4658 GCF_000956105.1 Propithecus coquereli
TTCATACCAGCACCATGCTGTTTTGGTTACTATGCTCTTATACTGTAATTTGAAGTCAGGTAATGTAATGCCGCGAGATTTGTTATTTTTGCTTCAGATTACTTTGGCTATTTGGGCTCTTTTTTGATACCATATGAAATTTAGGATTGTTTTTTCTAATTCTGTGAAAAATGACATTAGTATTTTGATGGGAATTGCATTGAATCTGTAAATCGCTTTGGGAAGAATGAATCTTTTATAAATATGCAGAAGCAATTCAGTGGAAAATGGGTAGTATTTTCTACAAATTGTGCTGGAATAGTTGGATATCTTTTTGCAAAATACTAACTTGGATCCATACCTCACATACATAAAAATTAACTAGAAATGTGTCATAGACTTAAGTGTAAAATGTAAAAAAAATAAGATTTGTAGAAGAAAATATAGGAAAATATTTTTATGAGTTTTGTTACACAA
>NW_012148086.1:15251-19607 GCF_000956105.1 Propithecus coquereli
AAATCAATAATCAAAGTAAAATAATCCAGTAAAACAGCCAAAAGACTTAAACAGACATTGAACACTAGAAGCAATGTGAAATATCAAGAAATACATGAAAAGGTGATCAGCATTATTTGTCATTAGGAAAATGCAAATTAAGCCCATTATGAGATTCTAATTCATATCCACTAAAATGACTAAAAATTAAAAAGAATGACAGCCCCCAAATAATGGCTAGGATATGGAGTGACTGAATCTCTTCAACCATTGCTGGAGGGAGCGTAAAATGGTGCAATCATTTTGGAGAAAGTTTGACATGTTATTATAAAATTAAACATTCATCTACCCTACGTCCCAGCAATTCATTCTCAAAGGTCCTTTAAAGACTCCATGGGCAACACAGAGACTGTGAGGTTGGGGATTGAGGGGAAGCGTGTTAGAGAAGGAAGAGTAACAGTGGCCTGTCATAGGAGGCAATAGCATCAAGCAAATCAGCAAAGCATGACAACTTTCAAACATGTCTAACTCACCTGTGGTTTGAATTTCAAAATAGACAGGTGATGTATGGTTTTCATTTTGCAACTTACAACCAGAGCATTCCTTCACGGTGGGCCTAATTACAATTCACTTCTTCACATGGCTGACAGGCTTTTTAATCACTCTCAGTTCAGTCATTTCTTCTTCTGGGAATCTTTTTAGGACTCCCTTCTCCAAGGTTTAGAATCATCCATTGTATCTCACCAGCACTTTATACCTTGCACCTAACTCTTTCAGAATACACATATTTTTCTCCATATATGGTCTGTGTGCTTTCTGTAGGCAAGGACTGTGTCCCTTGGATATGCATTATTAAATCTTACCCAGACTCTGGCATACACTGAGTCTTTGAAAACTATCATTGGAGTGAATACATGTCTGAATAAAGGATTGAATGAATCTGTAAATCTAGTATCTAAAATATTGAACAAAGCTTTTACATATTAATATCCTAATACTAATCATTGGTAAATTCTGTTTCGTCTCACCAAGTAAATAATTACTGATCTTCCCTCACCATCTAAGCAGTAATTTCCAATTATAAAGCTTCTGTATCAATCTTGTCCTATTAATCATATTTCAAAGCTTGGATCACAATTGCAAAGGCAGAATTAAAGTGAATGTAAATAGTATATTGATAGATAAGTTCCAAACAAAACTGTTCTGAATAATTTACAATTAAGTACTAAATGCAGGCATTTACTCAAATTTACCTCATGACCTTATCCTTGGGAAATAAGAATAAAAGCACAGTACATCATACTGACGCTGTGGCTAATCACCATGCACTAGGAATATCCTTCAGAAGTCCCACTGATTGGTTAATTCTTTTCTCTGTGTAGAGCTGAACATCAGCAACACAAATGCCTTCTACATCAACGTTGATGTGAACACAGTGACTGTGGTCCATGTTATGGAGAAGTCTTTTAATTGCCTGAGAATATTGCAGCTGTGCTTATTATAGAGGGTTCTCCCGTCGAAAGGCCTTAATGAGGGTTAATAACTGGTCATTAGGTGACATCCCCATTTTAGACTAAAATTAACTTTCACATGATTGATTCTATATAATGAACTGATTTAAAACAAGATCATTAATAAAATTGAAGAAATATAGTTATTTTGAGAAATATTTTCTTCAACTCAGTTCAATCCGGGTATGACACAATCCTCATTTGGGAGACAGTAGAAGACCAGCTCACAACTCCTCAAGTACCTTATCTTTGCTTCCTGTCTGTTTAGTAACTGATGTGACAGATAGTAACTATAATTTAGAAAATAATCAGATTTTAACAGTTATTCACTTGTCTAGAGGCCTACGTTACATGCGGCATCTGAAAAGACATATTATCCTCTATTTCTGGGCAACATTCAACTCAGAAATTCATAATACGACTGGGCGATGGACATGGTGGATGATGGTGGTTGGGCATTTTGGAAGCATAAAGGAGTTACCATCCACTATAATCCACTATGATTTTACTACAGGTAATATATGCATCCCTAACTTTCTAAGAAGTCGAGAAGATGACTTCAAGGTAAACGTGGATATCTAAAGGGAAGCAAAGTCACTCCTCCACATTGCGCTTATTTAACTTAAGAATGGACACATACCAGAATGAAATTTATGTTGAAATGCAAGGGATGCTCTTTCACAGGCCATTTCTCCAGTAGAAAGGAAGCTGATGGAAGTGAAAATAAGCCATCACTTAGTTTAATAGAACAGTGATAATTCAAAATGTGTCCATGTAAAATTGATCAGCAAAAAGGGAATATAATGAAAATACAAGCTCCAAAGTGACAATGAAAGCTGCAGAGATTCTAGAGTGATAAAACTTAGAAATTACCATCAATTGAGTCTAAGAGCTTGACAGTGTGAGTGACTCTTTGGCTGAGTCTCCTTGTAGACATGTTCTATAAGTAAAAAGAGAAAATAAGAATCCTGTTACCTGACATCTGTTTCCTCTCCTCTCGTGCTGCTGCATGAACCACAGGGCAAATGGTAAGTTGTAGGAAACTAAATCATTCCAGGAAACTATTTCATCTGCCTTTATCTTTTTCCTAATTGGTTTTTTATTTGCCTTTAAATTTTAATTGTTCTGATTTATGTATGTTTCACTTTATAATGTTCCTCAAATTCTTTGTGGAATAGGCTATAAAATATAAATTCTTTAAAAGTATATTGTCCAATAATACACATCCATGAGGACACAGAAAGGATATGGGAGTGTGATTGCAGAGCAGCCTTCCTCCGTAAGTGCCTAACTAACTTGTAAAACCATTCAATGCATATGTTCAGCTCCATTAGCCCCATCTTGGTTACTAGGAGTAAGGTGGGAAAGAAAATCCATTCCTGCTGCAACCATGAAGGAATTTTATAAAATACTTAACAAGGCTCAAGTCTGCTTTTCAGGCTCTTGCTTTACCTTGACCAACTGGGCACAGAGTGGGGTTTGATTTAGTTTCATGCAAAATCAATAGAAGATGGCTCCAAAATGTATGTGAAATTCTTATTGATTGTTCTGAAAATCAAAGATTACCATGTGTAAAGTCATCATATCAGAATTGAAATATCTGTTTCTAGAGTAATTTAAAATCTCATTTAGTGTGACAGAACATAGACATATACTTGTTTAATTTACTTTCAATTAAGCCATTATATAGTTGAATCTTACCAGAACTATTGGATTAAGTTACAGTTGAATGAATCAAGAGGGTTTATGTTATCTTTTGTTTAGAATGGAGAAAACTGAACTAAACGAATTTCTCTATTGCTTCACTATATTAGTAAATATATAAGAAAATTACCCTGTCATAAAGAAACATAAAAGCTTCTTCACAGGAAGAAATATGAAATTAAGCTTTCTTTAGCTGAATCCATTCATGTTATCCATTACTAGCTTTGTGCTAGCTTGAAATTCAGTCAAGTATTATTTGCCATCAAATAATAAGGTTCCAGGAGCATTTTCTGTACAAACGTTTACATAGACTTTATAGATGTCCAGACAGTGGTTTGACTTTGATGATGGTAGATGGAGGAAGGGAGGGGTCCACACGGTAATTGTTCTTCTATGCACAATCCAAGCTGAATTATGGGCTCAGTGGTGCCTTTTACAGTCTTGAATTTAACAGACATTTTGGCACCTCTTGTATACCAGACATCATGCTTGGCACCAGAAATCCAAGGACGACAACGCTTAGTTTGCTTTCTCCAAGAGCTTACATCTTTGGAAAGAATAAAGGCATGTGGAGGAACAATCACATATAATATGGCATATTTTGTCATGGGGTATGAGTAGGTTAGAAATGAAGCAAAGAGAAGGTGCATGGAAATAAGAATAAAAATGCCAGAAAAGTCCTCTCAGATAATTACTTCAGCTGTGACTTAAAGAATGAATAAAATTTACCCTGGACTGTAAAGGAAGATTACTTTAGACAGGAGGGAGAGTGAAAATGATATATGTTCAGGGAAGGCGGCACAGTTAAATACTTTTGAAGAGCATGGTTCTGGCAGAAAATTCACATGTACAAATAGTTGAGCTAGAGGCAGGGGACAGATTAGGAAGTGTCTTGTTAACCGTTCTAGTAGCTTTGCACTTTCTTCTGTAGTCCATGGACAGCTGCTGGTCTTTAAAGTCAGGGAAACAGCATTACTGGACAGTTGTAGCTGGAAAACAGACAACAGATACCAGCACCTGATAGTCAATGATGACAACAGTCTGGACGAGAGATAATGAGAGATTCAAAATAGTAGAAACAGAAAGAGAAAATATACGGTATTTCAGTTATGGCACCATTCTTATAACAACTTCACAATGGCTTTTTAAAAAGTATATTTTG
>NW_012148086.1:19657-23480 GCF_000956105.1 Propithecus coquereli
CACACGGTAATTGTTCTTCTATGCACAATCCAAGCTGAATTATGGGCTCAGTGGTGCCTTTTACAGTCTTGAATTTAACAGACATTTTGGCACCTCTTGTATACCAGACATCATGCTTGGCACCAGAAATCCAAGGACGGCAACGCTTAGTTTGCTTTCTCAAAGAGCTTACATCTTTGGAAAGAATAAAGGCGTGTGGAGGAACAATCACATCCAATATGGCATATTTTGTCATGGGGTATGAGTAGGTTAGAACTGAAGCAAAGAGAAGGTGCATGGAAATATGAATAAAAATGTCAGAAAAGTCCTCTCAGGTAATTACTTCAGCTGTGACTTAAAGAATGAATAAAATTTACCCTGGACTGTAAAGGCAGATTACTTTAGACAGGAGGGAGAGTGAAAATGATATATGTTCAGGGAAGGCTGCACAGTTAAATACTTTTGAAGAGCATGGTTCTGGCAGAAAATTCACATGTGCAAATAGTTGAGCTAGAGGCAGGGGACAGATTAGGAAGTGTCTTGTTAACCGTTCTAGTAGCTTTCCACTTTCTTCTGTAGTCCATGGACAGCTGCTGGTCTTTAAAGTCAGGGAAACAGCATTACTGGACAGTTGTAGCTGGAAAACAGACAACAGGTACCAGCACCTGATAGTCAATGATGACAACAATTTGGACGAGAGATAATGAGAGATTCAAAACAGTAGAAACAGAAAGAGAAAATATACGGTATTTCAGTTATGGCACCATTCTTATAACAACTTCACAATGGCTTTTTAAAAAGTATATTTTGTTTTTCTAAGACTGAAGTGACATTTATTCCACCATTGCATATTTATAAATCCAGTGATTCATGATAGATAATATGAGGCTTCCAGTATAACTTTGGAAGGTCATTATAGGTTTATAAAGTTTGTTGACCCTACACGTGGATGGGATCTTGATTTATTCTATCACATCTTTAATGAATCTACTTTGAAAACCAAAATAATTCATAGGCTATTTTGCAGGGTCATCAGAAGGTTTCAGTGAGTCATTCAAACACAAAATTAATTTCATATGAGGAAAATATGTTATAGTATAAAGCTTAAAAAACAGTTCCATTCTGGGAGCATTCTAGAAAGAAACAGATGGCACATTCAAAGGTTTGACTGAAGAAAGTCTAAAGAAGTGGCTGTTCACAGTGGTGGCGGCAACATAAGGAGAACTAAGAATGGACAGGAGACCCCAGGGATGAGCAGCCTTTACACTCCTAGATCGGAGGGGGCAAAATGACAGAGGGGTGATCCCAGAGCTGGCAGGAGTTGTGGCTCTGGAAGAAGGCAGGAGAGCTACAGGGAGAGGGATGGAGCCATGGCCAAACCCATTTAAGGAAAGGCAGAAATGAGGAACAGACCCCAGAACCTTCTCTCTTTACACACTACTTTCCTTCTGGTGTCTCCACTTTGCAAAACAAATTGCGAGAAAGAAAGAGGGTAATGGAGTTCAGTGACACTGTGAAAAAGAACCACTATCCAGGACAGAATGCAGAGAACAGGCAAAGACAAACGGGGCAGGGGAGGGAGGAAGGCATAAGATTAAACAGCTAGAGAAGGTGGCCACTGCCATTTTTCAAACAGTCAGCTTGGCTAGTTGAGCAGGCTGTTTTTCAGTTTAGCATTTTCCAAAGGCATGCGTATTTGCACGTGTTGCTCCCTTGAACTGGTTTCCACCTGTGCTCTGACCCTGTCTTTCAAATTCCTGCTTGGGCCTGGCTTCTGTGCCCAAGCTTCCTGGGGACCCATCTCCCACCAGTTAGGACATGACTGCTATCCTCTGTGCTTTGTGTATATGTCCAGTTATGCTATTTAATATACTGAATTATGCTTTTGACATTGCTTTATAGAGGCCTTAATGAATAAGTAAAATAAGTAAGAAAAACAAGCAAAGGCCTTGAAAAATTGTCCTAAGAAAGATAAACCTCAGAAGTGAATTGCCCAGGATCAAAGAACCTGAATATTAGGAGATGATCAAGGGATTACTTAATCTTATTCAGTTTTGTCATTCTTTTGCCTCCCTTCCACTCTCCTCAGTCCATTATTAACGCATGGTGAACATAAATGCAACCTTTTCTTTCAGGCTGACTGAAAGAGTGTCTGTACAAAGGGGGTGTGGGTGTAACAGGCATCTAAAAACAGTAATTATTTCATGAATTGCTAGTTGAAATAACAACACTTGGGTGCAACAGGATTTCTGCTTAATAGCTTTCTAGTGCATTAACTCAACCAGTTTTACAGAATTATAGACTTTTTTTTTCAAAACAAGCAATCTACTTATTATTCATAATCTTCAGAGCAGTAGCTTCATGTTAAATAGCCCTTAAAACACACTCAGTGCAATAGTAAGTGTATCCCCACTTTATGCAGGAGTTCCTCGTGAAGGCCCTCCTCAGACACTCGGAACCTTACTCTCTTTTTTCTGAGGCCCAGCTATTTAATCAAGTGTGAACGCATGTTGTGTGGCCTCATAGAATTGAGAGTCATAAATGGTGAATAATGCAGAACTGAAAAAGCCAAACAAATCACCCTAAGATTTATAACCCTCATGTTTTGTGAAGAAACACAGAAAAGAAAGAACTTTCGCTTAAGTGCTGAGTTCTGCTTCCTCAAATGCCAACACTGTGCTCATGAAGAAAGAATCGGTTCCAGAGACACGGTTCCTGAGAAACTGGGACCCCGAGCACCCTGCACGGTGACTTGCGGTGTTGGGCGGGGGGGAGCTGTACACTTAACTCAGAGCATTAGTTTGAGGGTGAAAATGGCTAATAAATGTGAAAAGTGGTATGTAAATTGTGATGACTTTATAAAGATTATTTATTACACTAGGCATATTTATGTATCACTAAAACACCCTAGCATGTAGTTTATTGATCACAGACATGTATTGATACAGGAAAAAATATCATTTACTCTTGAGCGTTTAATGATTAAAAGAAATAAAACTGGGTCCAATGAATGGTCATGAATGTTTATACTAATTAGCTCCATTGCTGATTTCCTGTAGCCCATCCACACAGTTCTGATGTAGGATTCATAACACGAGAGTTAATAAGTGTGCCAGGCAAAGTTCTAAGACTTAGAAGTAGAGATCTGGGTAAGTCTGATTATCGTTTCCCTTCTGATTTCATGCTTCACTTAATTAGACGAAGTAAAACCCTGGAGACTTCTTCAATGTCTTTTGCTTCCTTTTTTTTTTTTTCTTTTTGCAGAACGAATCAGAGATCCTTTCTTAAATCCCTCTCTTATCCCTCTAATCATAACTGCACTAATTTAGGTGCCATGATACCTTTTCTAGACTATGTACTAACCTCTTAACTGTCTTTTCTTTCTCTATTTTATTCCATGAAATCCATTTCTTCGTAAAGTGTTTACACACACTGAATGATTTGTCTGAAAACATTCAAGCTGCATAACATCACCTTTTTGTTTCTGGTTGCTCCCAAATCTGGTTTCCATCTCCTTTTCAAATCTCATCTCTAGCCATTTTTGGCTTCTGCTTTATTGACCACTAATATCAAATGTTGGGAGTGTCCAGTCAAAGCATCAGAGTATTCGCTGACAGTCCATTTCCAACTCCTCATGTGGTAACTTCTACTCATACTCCAAGGCTGAGGGCATGGATTTTCCCATTTCTCCACCTCCCACAAACTGGGTTATGTAGTTTGTGTCTGTGCCACATTCTACTTTCTCTATCATTACTTTTATTACGATGAAATGAAATTATCTCCTTATGAATTTTCTTCTTTCATTATCTCTTCCCAGTCATATGCTATGTCTGACTCATCATTT
>NW_012148086.1:23530-28754 GCF_000956105.1 Propithecus coquereli
TTTATGTGTTGATTAGTTAATACCAATTTGATGGTGAGTACAAATAGATCCCGTTCTTCTGCTCTTGTGGTGCCCCATTTTGGATAATGGGCTCAAGTTTAATCCAGGAAAGTGTAAGTGGTGACTCATCATTTTAAACCCAGGTCCAATTACAATGTACTACACACATGGTAAGCACCTTACTCTAAAATGAAATATAGCCTCCTTGATCCTAATTTTTCAAATATGTAAGAAGTATTCACAAATATATAGATGACTTACATTGCATCCTGTAGGATATGTGTGCACAGGGAGAATCTATGTTGCCATTTGGATTCTCCCATTTCACCTCTATTACATTCACTTTGGTACTGGTTGTATAAATATACTACTGCCACTTCCATAAATGCAGAACTGGGATTTCCAATCTGCTATGCATCTATTAAGCAATTCTCTGTATTAACATAATTTCTAGATCATCCACTGATACATGGGCTTAAGCAACAGAGCTGATTATCATGCAAAATACATACTGCATAAATTGGATATACCTTTATTTCTTTCGGTCATTAAATGTTCAAAAGTAGATTATAAATTTTCTCTACTTCAATATATTTCCCTGACATGAGAAGCACTAAAAGGGAATTAAAGTTTTATAAAAACTCTAATATGCACTGTACATATTCCCCTGTCAGACAAGCTGTTTTTAGTAAAGACTTGCAGGAGATTCAGTTTCAATCAGTCTAAATTTAAACAATTTCAATCTGATCCCCACTTCCCCTGCCAGCTATAAATTTGGTGAGACTCGCAGAATTAATCTGAGCTCATTTAAATGTAAGATCAATGGGAAAGACGTTTTATTGATATTAAACAACAAATTACAATAGGTTGTTCGATTAAATCTTTGGATTGGAAGATGTAATAATAGACTTACATCAAAACATTTAAATGTAAACTCCCATTGTCAGAGTAAGATAAATCTATGTTGAGAGTTTCTTTTAAGAGGCACGGTCTTGGTCTGCCTCCCAGGCTGGAGTGCAGAGGCTAGAGATCATAATCTGGAACCCTCACTGTAGCCTGGAACGCCTGGACTCAGGAGATCCTCCCATATCAGCTTCCTTAGTAGCTAGGACTACAAGCAAGCACCACCATCCCTGGCTAATTTTACACACACACACACATATATATATATACACACACACACGCACACACATATATATATTGTAGAGATAGGATCTCACTATGTTGCCTAGGCTGGCCTTGAACTCCTGGCCTCAAGTGATGGTCCCACCTTGGCCTCCCAAAGTGCTAGGATTACAGATGTGAGCCACTGTACCCAGCCAAGAGTGATTTTTAACACACTATAAAAAAAGAAAAGAAGAAGAATATGCTAGTAAAGGGAATGGAAAATTTTTGCACATTTGTAGCCAATTTTAACTCTAAATGTAAATCATCAGATGTATTTGATTCTCAAAACATAGACTATCACCCTCCAGTGCAGATCATTTCTTTATCTTTCTGAATTTAATGGCAAAGACTGGGCGGTGTAGTATAAGAAGCAATGGCCATCAGCTTTCAGGGTTAGACTAAGCTATTTCCAAGGTGCTTGCAGCTCTGACAGTCTAAGATTGGAACAACCTGCACCAGTACAAGCCTTTCTAATGATGGACCTGCTTGTGGGTGGTGGGACAAAGTGAAAATTGAAAGAGAAATCGCAACTCGGAATATTGTACACAATTTGCCAAACAAATCAACTGCATCAAACTAACCATGACCACAGACTAAGCTGAAATTCTTTAAACTACAACTTATTTACAGCCATATGTCTTACATAAGACCACACACAGCCAAAGAGATCTAACAATAACTGGCATAGATTAGTGTTCTGAACCTAAGTCCAGTGGCTGTTTCAGTGATTAGCCTGATTTATAAATTCTGACCATATCTACCAAGACTGTCTTAAGATTAATTCTCACACCCAAAACGTTTGATGACACTCCCCTCTTTTGAGATGCTTCAGTTTCTAATGATATATGTCCTCCTTTTCTGCAAGAACTAATAAACCTACATTTTTTTTTTTTTTTACTCTAGGCATGTTCCTCTTTGGCTGGGAGCTTCTAAATCATAAGGCTGTTGTAAAAATTAAATAAGCTTATGTATTTGGCACAAAGTGAGTTTTAATAATATTAGCTATTGCTACTGTGCAGTTATCAATTTATTGTCTCTGAACCCCAAGTCCACTTTGCACTGCCCTGCTTTGTGAGACTGGAGCTAGACCCAGGATCATTTCTCTTTGGTAGCTGGCAGAATGGCATGTGTCAGGGACATTCTTCTCAGCAATGTCGCCCTTCAGCACATCCTCAGACATTCCGGCACCAGTCTTCCAGCGTCTGGCTATAGTTCCAGGCTATAGTTCCGTTTCTCCTTCCTTGGCTTGTCAGGACCACAGAGGGTTTTGTGCTTACCAGGCTATGTTCCTGTTTCCCTGCTCTCTAAGGCCCCCTCACAGCCCCGTGGGCCACATCTAGCCCAGGGCAACCTCGCCAACTTCTCTATCTTCCTGTGGGTCATATCCATGCCTAGGAGGTCTGAAACTCAGCCTTGGGGCAGAGACTCCCTTCAAAGTCTACCTTTTTGTCCAAGCTCTCTCTAAACCCTAAGAATTCCCTTTAATTCCTTCTATCCTGGTGGGCAGGAAGCCTCCTGCAGGAGCACTAGCTGGAGTAGCTTAGTGTCACTAGCTGCTGGCATGCATGCTATTGTACCAACTACTGATGAAAAATGTCACCAGTTAATAATTCTTGATATTAAAATTCCCATGTTTGAATTACCAGTGTGTTCTGTCTCTCCTGACTAGACCCTGAATAATAGAACTACTTGAAATACAGCTTTTTCCAATGGACCTTGTTTACATGGAGTCACCACCAGACTTTGGCATTTCTTACTTCTTCTGCCCCTTGACCTCTGATCAATTCGACCTCAACACTTACCCTGACACTTAATTCCGTGCTTTTTCCTGATTTAGGATTCTTTTGCCAAGACATTGGTTTGGCTCAGTCATTTGCCTTCAGGTCTGGTTGAGGGAATTTCTGGCAAAAATGCTAAGCCTCTGGCTTCTGTCTCCAGAAACGATGCTTATATTTTAATAGCATCTAGGTATCGGCCACTTTGTTTCTTCCCCTTTGCTTGTCTGCCCTAAACTCATTTTTCTACCTAATAAAAGAACAGTGTAATAATGTTAATAAAAATATTAATTACAACAGTATTAACATTTATTGTGTACTTACTTTTCTGTCAGGTACTGTGCTAAGTACATTTTATTTAATTCCTACAATAGTTCCAATCGGAAGATACTGTTCTAAATTCACTTTACAGGTAGGGAAACTGAGGCTTAGGGAAATTCAGACACTTGGCTATAATCAAGCAGCTAATAAAGTGACAGATCTGAGGCACTGATTTTGAAATCTGTGCTGTAAACCAATATGCATTGTGCTTCAGGAAAAACCAAGTACCCTCATGTCTCCGATTGTGGATAATTATTCAGAATTAAACTATTATTATTTAGCTAACACTATTTCAACAGAGATCACAATTTCACTTCTCTGCAGTTTTTTAAATCTGTTTCATTTTCATTGAATATTCCATAACTACTGAATTAACCATCAATCATGGTATTTAAATGAATATTAGTGTTTGAATATCCTTGTTAAAATGACATTTGATTCGGTAATTATTATGAAGATGATAAAAATTATTCCAATGTGTGTAAAACTGATTGGATTGACTTATGTAATGTCAATGACTGCAAACATTCTGCCCTGATGACCCCAGATGCCAAATTTGGGTGACGGAAAGATCACTGACTACATTTTTAGTTCAATTTAATTAATTAAACTAGACTCTATTCGTTACAAGGATGATTTATTCTTTGAAATTCAGTTCATAAGCTCATGCCTAGAGTATATTAATCAATTTTAAATTAACTGTTGCTATTTGGGTAGAATAAATGAATAAATCATTTTAAAATATAATTATACAGGGCTACCATATAATTGGGAGGAATTGTGAGGCTAGTAACCAATAAATAGACTATAAATGCAATTAATTAGCTTTTATTCAACAAAGCGTGCAGTTTAATTTCTATTACATCAGGTAACACTACATGCCTGTTCACTCTCCTTCACAAGTCTGATTTAGAATAAGTTAATACTCATGTGTAATTGAGGAGAAGCTGTGAGATATGATGAAAAGAAGGGTTGGGAAAGGTAACATCTTTCACATCCGGGATTTAGACAGTCAGATACTTGTATCAACTTCTTGCAATTACAACCTAAGGTGGGTGCTGCAGGGCGGTGTTGAATGTCAGATGCAACAACGTGTGTGTGTGTGTGTATGTGTGTGTGTGTGTGTGTATGTGTGGGTGCTGGAAATGTAAAGTGCTACACAGATACAAATGGACAGTGTAACAAGCCTGCTGTGAACCTCCAGTCTTGTTCATTTTTCTTTCTGCCCCATCATATATATATATAAAATTATTTATTGCTGGTTTTAATTTTTCTCAACATCTCCAATTTTAATATATTCCAAAATCTTTAGATCTCTTTATTTTTTCCCAAATTAGAAGGCATGAGCACATCTCCTTACCATTCACAGCTTATAGAGCTGGCGTACAAGGGAGGAGCTTGCCCTCTGAAAATCCTCCTGGTGACAAAAAGACTTCTGTCACATTCACTTTCTCTGGGTTTTAACACATTTTCTATTTTTAATTTACATTTAATACATTTCACTTGTTAGACTTAACAGTCATTCTAAATGTTTTAAACCATGCCTAGAATTGTGCAATCATCATCGCAGACTGGTTACAGAATGGTTCAGATTGGCTCCACTACCATGGAGACGTCCCTTGTGCTACCCCAGACCACAAGTCAAATCCTCTCTCATCTTTGCTTCTCTGCAATCACAGGACTTGTCTTTGTCCCTATAGTTTTGCATCTTCCAAAATGTCATATAAATGGATTCATACATTATACAGCCTTTGGAGTCTGGATACATTAGGATACATTAGGATAATGCAACTAAGATTTATCTACATCTTTTCAGGTATCAATAGTTTATTCCTTTTTATGTTTGAGTAGTATTGTATTTATAGATTTATCAGTTTGTTTATCCATTCATCTATCAGTAGCCATCTGAGTTATTTCTAGTTTTTGGTAAATCTTAATGATGCTGCTACAAACATTTTTGT
>NW_012148086.1:30682-31116 GCF_000956105.1 Propithecus coquereli
TATCGATCACAACTTTCTTTTCATTAATGTTTGCATGGTAGATTTCCCGCCCCCCCCCCAACCTTTTACTTTTAATCTATCATTGATCCCAGTTATGATCAAGCTGCAAGCCTGAATAACCTGCTGCACGTCCACTGCCAGTTCAGCTTTTAAAGCCTTCGCGGTGATGTTCAAATCTGCTCTGTGTGTGCCCCCTTCATGGCCCAGCCTACTTCCTGTTGTTGATCTACATCACAGTTCACCTCTCAATTCATTTCGTATGTGGTTTCAGGTCAATTCTCTACATTTTGGCCCTATGTTGGGCCCAGGACTTCACACGCATCTTTCTAGGTCCCTTCCTTGAACTCCTTCCTGCCGGTGACTTCCCCCACTCTCCACTACTCAGCAGCTTCTTTTTCTGGTATTCTGGCTAGAAAAGTATGGACATTTGTTGT
>NW_012148086.1:31762-32335 GCF_000956105.1 Propithecus coquereli
AATTAAAACTTAAAAATTTCATTTCCTGGGGGTTAATGGTACAGTTTTATTTGATTCTTTGTTTTTGATTTTGGTCTCCAATTTATTGTTTAATTGTTCCTTGAATAAATGTAGAAATGTCCTTACTTTATTATGTTATTTTGTATCCCCATCCTTGCTAAACTCACTTACTGGTTAGGGGAGACTTTTTTTTTTTTTGATTTCTTGGGATATTCTATGTAGACAAGCATGTGATCTATAAACAGAGTTTTCTTTCTTTCTTTCCCATCCTATGTCTATTATTTCTTTTCTTCAATGAATTATATTAGCTAGAACTTTCATTGTCATTATGATAATGCTAACATCATAAACTGAATTGGGGATACTCTCTCTGCTTCTATTTTTTTGGAAGAGAGTATATAGAATTCCTGGTATTTTTTCCATTTATGTTTGCTAGAATTTGCCAGTGAACTAATATTCTCCTTTGGAAAGTTTTTTTAGCTACAAATTCACTTTCTTGCATAGACATGGAACTATTTTGTCTATCTATTTCTTCTTGAATGAATTTTATGATGTTTCTCTTATTAGTAATTG
>NW_012148086.1:33693-44971 GCF_000956105.1 Propithecus coquereli
TCTGCTGCACAGTTCAGGGATTCAGGCTGCCATGAGTCTAATCCAAGTGCTGTGGGAGTAAAAACTCACCCACCCACAACAACCCATGTGAGATAATTGTTTCATGGTTTCCATCCAGGACTTTTAGTTGTAATCAGTGCAAAAGATAAAGTGTAGTATCTTTATTCCATCTTAACAAAAACTAAACTACTCTTTGGTGTTTTTGACCTTTTTTTTTTTTTTTTTGTAAGATCCCTTTCTCGCAATCCTTTGCAGTTCGCCTGACACTTTCTCCTGGAAACTCTGGGTTTACAGAAACACTCCTCCTCCTTTTGCCTTCACTGTACCCCCAAGAACTTAGAAGGTGGACATGCAGTGAAGAGTAGGAACATTTTAATGAGTCAGAGCGCCAGGGGCCAGAGTTTCACCTGGTTCATATTAGAGGGCCTCATGCCACTGAATGTCAGCCTGCAGTGGCTGTACCTTCAATCCAGTGGAAGTGACCTAGGAGAGAGTGCGGGTCACGAGGGCCCTTCCCCGACCACAGTCTCACTAGATAAGTTGGCTCAAGAAACTGGTGCTTTACCTCCAGAGTTTTGGGGTGAAAAAGTAACCCTCTCTAATGTGGGCCATGATGAGAAATGGTTTCTGTTTTGCTTTGGCTCTTGATTCTAACCAAGTATCTAAAGCTTTGTTCGTGGCCCAGCCTTGCTCACCAGCGTTTCATACATGGCTGCTTTATCAGTTGTTCACTGACTTTTGTGTAAACATTTCCTTTAGGTGACAAATAGGGAGACAAGGCTATCTGGAACGGTATTCCAGTTTCCCAGATCCCTTGTCCAATCTTCAACTTAATCTTCTATCCCATCTTAATATGATTACAGAAAATGCTAAAACTAACTGCTGTTTTCTGCACTCCTCATCACCAAGCTGACAGACCCTAGTCCCGAAAGAGCTCCTATGCTGCCTTCAAGGTCATCAGAGACCCCCTTCCCATCAAGGAGATGCACCGTCACTATCACTTTAGAGCCACAAGCAGCCAGACTTTGATTCAAATCACAGCTCTGCTGAACTTGAGTACTACTTGGGCTGTTTGAACTTTCATTTTCACATCTGCATAAAGAAAATAGTATTCTCTATATCACTGGGTTGGATAGATTAAATAAGGAATGCATATAAAAGCACATAAAACATGTAGTTTGTACCAAATGAATTCTCAAAGAAAGATAATTTCCCTCCTCTCGCTTAAATTCTGCTTTTAGTCCAGAATTTCCCAAAGTGCTCTGCAAAGCACCCCTCCCATGATATGAGAATGAGAGTGGGGTCCAGGATTCTGTGGTCAAATAAGGCTGGGAACTGATACGTATTTGATTCTGGGCTTAAGGACTCACCATGCTTACCGGCTTATGGAGGGCTCTGAAAAACTCAGGTAACAAAATCCCAATTGCTTTATTTAATCCTGAGAATCTGAAACTAATTGGGAGTTGGAACATTTTCTTCTTGCCTCATTTTCATTAATCTCTCATGAAAATATGTCCCAAGGTCTCTCTTTTGAGCCACTACATGCAGAACTATGAGTCAATCTTCATATCCCTCCACTAATTCATGGGCACAATGGCGTCCACAGACCCTCCTGAGTGATAATTTGAAATATTTTGTTTACTCCTCTCTATCAGCCAGTTCACCCACAGTCCTTTGGGGGTTCTTGCAAATGCTGTCTTTGAGCCAGTCTGCCTTCTCACTTCTCGGGCCCACTGCTAATCTCCACTAATCTGTAAGGTGTTTGTGATTAGCACAGTAATTACCCTAGTGACAGCATGACAGCCTGGAAAGCATCTGAATGTGCAAGCTGTTTTATGAAACTTCTGGCTGGAAAGGTGATGAAAGAGAAGAACAGAGAAAAAATTACTGGGCTAAAAGTTTAACACACACCTACCCAAATGCCATCTGCCGCTGGTGAGTCACTACACCACACTGGGTGACCAACCGTGGACGGCTGTCTCTGGTTAACAAGCCCTTTCCTCCCTTTTCCTCCTCTCCAGTCTGTATCTGTGTGTGTCTTTACCCCTCTTTCCAAACTGAACAAATATTTACCAACTCCCATGTAAGGGGCCAAAGAGAATAGAGAGCAAATACAGTATTTTTTGTTGTTGTTGTTCATCAACTCAAATTTTAGCAGAGATCACAGGCTTATATATAGGTACAATCAAAAGGTGGCTTTGATGAATGTCATAACAGAGGCACAAGGAGACAGCTGGGAGGGTGAGGGAAAGGCAGGCATTATTACTTCTTCCTGGAGAGATGTGAAAGGGCTTCTTAGAATGAGGGAGATTTGACAAAGATCGAAGGAAATTCTCTAGCAGACTGATCAAGACATCAAACTTAACAACAGAGGCAGTCTCTCTAAAAGAAAACGTTATTTACTTGGGAACAGAGCATTGCAGTGGGAACACACATGCCAGAGTAAGCTATGTGCATGCTCAGAGAGGTAGAGGACAACAAAGGCTTATAAAGGAGAAAATGAGGAGGATTATGTAAGTGTTTTGAAATAATTATCATGGGCTACAAAAATCAATAACAAGGTGACACAAGTCCTAGCTTGAACATGCGGTTGCCGGGCAGATGTCCTTGCAGAAGTATTTTTTTGTGCAAGGTTGTGATGGCCTTTGTGCGAGGTTATGGTTTTTGCAGTCTTTTGTGATAGTTTTTGTTATCAGGCATGCAAGCAAGAGAACCCTCTCCCCATGGCCTTCCCCAGCTCCAGCCCCCTTCATTTGTCAGATTTTTTTCCCCAATAGTAACTCCATTTTGATTCTGACAACTTTGACAAAGGCAACAGAATCTCTCACTGGAGTTTCTCCAGCATGTAGCACAATGCGTAGGTACACTGCAGTTTCTTAAAAAGTTTGGGGTTTTGTTATTCAATGTCCAAAATCTTTAAGACTAAGTTTGCTAACACGAAGGGAAGGGCATTTGGGACAGAAAGAAAATCCTAAATAAAAGTGTCCAGGGCAGTATTCCTAATGGCTTCCGGCATCAGGTAGAGAGAGATCACTGGAGAAAAGTTGAAGAACTGGTGAAATCCTGCTGAGCACATGCTCACGCTGTAAACGTGGTTGAGACATGTGGCATCCCTAACCCTCTGTTTCCTCAAAAGGGAGAGACAGTCCAGCTCATCCAGATGTTTGTCACGACAGTTCCCTGTATCCCAAACTCTGTGAAAACCACTCCAGCTGTGTAAGGGGCTCTGGAGTTTTGCGTACACAAATTTACCATTTACTCTTCATCCATGGAGGTGGTCATATCACAGTTGCTTCTTGGAGTATTCTTTTAGTAATTAAATCTGATAATAAATGTTAGAGTCCACCAAGGCATGAAATATTAGGCCTTTAACAAAGGTAGTTCCTTCCTAGCCAGGCCTTTTTCCCGTTGCTCCAGGTCAGGGGTGGTTGTTTCTTGATTTGTGGTGTTGCTGCCAGAGCAAGGGTGATGGATTGTTTAATTTTGAATGAGAGTGGGTTTAAAGGGAAAATCTTGAGAACCAAACTTGTATTCTAATCATGGTTCTCCCAAATGTTAGTTTTTACCAGTTACATGATCTGGGGAAATTTATTCCATTTTTATGAAATTAAGTTTCCTAAACCTGGGAAGAAATCCTTTCAGAACTGTTCTAATTATCAAGTGACTGCTCAGCAAGGCTCCAGTACACCCTCCTGCAAACAGAGCAGGCCCAGGAGCAGTGTGCCCCTTCTCCATTCCAGGCTTTCCTGGGGGGACACTTTCGGTTTAACTCGGACAAAAGTGACTATTTCCTAATTAGCTTTCAAACATAAAGTGGAGCATTCCAGTGTGGACACCTGAGGTGGAGCCCAGGAAGACTGACGCTCTCGCTGTGGACACCATCCCACCCTGCGCCCTGCAGAGCACCATCTTACCAGTTAAGTAAAATCACTTCATGTCCTTTTCTTGATTCTCCAGAAGAGGTCCAGAATTACATTTCTACTCCACAGACAAGCATGACCTGTGACTATTTTTTAACATGAAAAAGCTTATCTTAATAGCAAAAGAAGGAAAAGTATTCTATATATTTTTATAAATGTATTTATTCATCCATGTAAAGTATATGTGAACAAAGTTATAGAAAATTTTCCTCATGAAAATCAAAAAGAGGATGCTTGAAAATTGAAAATGAGGCCAGGAGCTCTAAATTGGATAACGACCATCAAGAGCCCTAGACCAAGAGGGCTAAGGCTGTCCTTAGTGGTCATCTATCCAATTCCTGCCTTTTGAGGAAATTGGGATTCAACGCGGTTAATTAAGACTTTGGTCTGAAGTTAGAGAGCAAGGCAGAGTCACAAAGAGGACTAGAACCAGGTGCTTTTCTCATCGGCCTCGATGCCAAATTAGCCTCTGACTGATGTGAACTCCCAGGTCTTCCACAGTCAGCTGATGGCACCCTGTGCCTGGCTCTCTCTCTCAGCAGGAGCTCTCAAGAGAGAAGGCTGGTTAGGAACTATCCACAGTGTGTTTTAACTGACAAGAAACACCCAGAAGAATCCTACAATTCGGTAGTGCAAGTCTCAACAAAAGCTACGACTTTGCTTGATCATGGCCAAATTCACAACTGTAAAGTCAAATCCGCTCCCGATGCCCTACACCCTCTCCCCTGTGGACAGGTTCCCGCAGTCCCTCCCGCCACCCTGTCTGCCCATGGCACACTCCTGCCTGCTGACTGACCCTCGTACCGCGCAGCTTCCTGGCTGCCACCTTCTATTTCTGTTCCAGGCTGTTATAAGAGAAGATTTCGTTGCAATGATACAACCAGTGATTTTCCATCCCTGCAAAAATCTGTCAGAACCTTCTTCAGGATGAGATGCAAAATGCCTACAGACAATACTGCTGCCTAAGGTCATGACGGCAAAGCTCCTAACTTACATTCTAGCCATTTTCTTGGACACATCTCCTCTTCTCACTTAACAAATCACTCCCTCCCCCCTACACACACAAATAGTCATTTCCAAATAAATACCCTTTTCAAGTCTTTATGCCTTTGGTTTGACTGAAATACTTTCTCACCTGGCAAATCCCTACACACTTTCAGTATCTATGTGAGGTGTCACCTATCAGAGAGGCCTCCAAGGGTCCTGTCTTCTGGCCCTTTCTGGACTTAGTCCTCTTACGGCAACCAAACTGGATTTGTGGGAAGCACTGACTTCTTCCTAGAGCCTTCTGTCAATCCAGTGATCGACACATTCTCTGACAAATGATAGACACGTTGATATTTATTATAATAAATGAAGAAGGTAATAAATGTTCATTCCAACATTAACAGGGGAAGGATTGGGACACCACTATTCATGTTGATATTGGAATAGTATCTCTGCTCATTTTGAAAAAAAAATGACTAGTATATCATGCCAATCTTATCTCTTCCATTGGACCCTTTTTCTAGAAATACATCATTTTGTAAAAGAAGGTTATTTAATACTGTTGAGGCTCAGAAAACAATACTCCAAAATGAAGGTCTCAGAACCAGCCTCAGAAGTAAAAGTTTTTCTCTGAAGTTCTCCTGTCCTCTCAGTCCCAACCCTAAAGGCTAGCCATAAAAACTAGAATCCCCCCTCCCAAAGGTGGGTCATAGAAACCAGAATCTCTTTTCCCTAAAGCCAGCCATAAAACCTAAAAATGTTAGTTGAAATTTCTCTCTGCCTTTCTGTGTAAAAACTGGCCATAAAGAAATGACCTGACCTACCTTATTTGACGGTAGGTCAGAAGACCCCCCATTTTAGAGAGGGTCCTGCCTCACACCCAGAAGAAGGAAGGCAGAGCAGAGAGGCCCAGAAGAACCTAGACAGACGGGCCTTGCTGGGTTTCCCCACTCGGTTTATCAGCATGAGGGCATACCCTTTTGTCCCATCATATTTCTGCAGGGCTGTCCATATTTTGTTTATGTACTTAGACAAAAAAATGGACAATTTCCCTTGTATCTTTGGATCTTCATTCTGAAGACTCCTGTGTATACACATTAAATAAATTTGTATACCTCTTCTCCTATTAATCTGCCTTTTCTGAGTTGATTTTTCAGCAAACCTTCCAAGGGCCAAGGAGAACTTTCCCATTGGCCCCTACAGTACCAAAAATACAACATGAAGTGGCCATAGGCCCAAAGCCTTCACCCTTAGCAACCATTAAAATATCTTAGGAAAAGGAAAAAGCTATAATTCTGAATTTCTATTTAGAAGATTAACCTGTGTGTGTTCTTCTTAATAACAAAACATGCTACGGATTTTTGGTTGACACAGGCAAACAGCTCCTCTGAGATTTACTAATAAGCCATTGTGGAATTCAAAGCAGGGTAGAAGTAAATGAATTCTGCAAAAATATTAAATCAGTAACAACCTCATTTGTAGGACATATGCTTTATTCTAAATTCTAATAAAATCTCATTTTCATTGGAAGCCTTATGCTGCTACAAGGGCAAACACAAATCTTAAATTTTCCACCTTTCCCTGGTGAAAAGGGGAAAGAGACCTCCCCTCTTTGCCTAGAGAACTTCCCTTAGGAAACGGTAATTGCAAACACTTCCATGTCCCTTTGAGATGTGTGTAAACATTTTTAAAAACTAAATAAGCCTCTCTCCAGTTTTACAACCAGAGATGTTTTTCTTAAGGGCTTGGGGGACCATCTCTTTGAAATGTAACTGTCAATGAACTTAGTGCCTTTGTCTCACATTCTCCATGGAGAGTAAGACTTCAATTTAGGTGCCCCACTGACTCCTAGTTGTGAAACTACCTTACTGTCTTGTCAAAGAGACATGAAAACTTCTACTATTCCTCTGGATAAAGGCAATTAACTAACACAGTTTGCCACTTCACTTTCCAGGTGATTTTAGGATGAACTATATACGATATAAATCATTCTGTTGACTACTCTTACTTGAGTACTAGTTATTGTTTATCCTGAGAAAATATAGGTATTGGATTGCAGCTGCCTGGTTACAGAGAAGGGTTAGATTTCTCTTCGTTTTTGCTCTCCCTTTAGCAACTGCCTGTGATGGGCATCACTGTCTTCTTTCATGCTTATTCGATAACAAAATGCTTCTTTTCTACATTTGTGGAGAGGTTTTCTGGGATAACAGGAGATTTTGCTTTTAATTATTTCCTAACACTGTCAGCAAACTTCTTTCATATTATATTTTAAAAAGCTAGGCATTTATGAAAATAATTTTCTATACATTTATTTAAAAAACTAACAACCACAATAATAAAAGGAAATGTTGTTACATGCAATCGTTCTTGATAATTCAGTGAAGGAAGGACTTTAGAATCCCCATGGCACTGTTTGTAGATATTTATATACTTGTTTTCTGTGAAAAAAAAGATAAAATGCATTTATATATTTATATATTTGTGTGGGGTTGGCCAATAAATTGTTAAAAGTCAGGTGGAGTGTGGCTTTGCACAACATTTACAAGCCAGGTAATATAAAGTAATTTTTATTCCTCTAACACATTTTTTTTGGAGCATCTTTTTTTGTGTCAATGGCAGCTGGAAAAGATTTTTCTTTTTCTTTCTTGCACCAATTGTAAATATTTTAGAAGTAAAATATCCTAAATATTTAAATTTTGAATTTTTTTATGACATTTAGGATGGTCAAAACTATGATTTGGGGCTCATTTTCTTACAATGAACAATTTTGCTTGAGCATGTAATTTTTATAAGCATGTAACTACTTCCTTTGACAACCCAGAATGAATTACTGAGGCAGGGATCTCAATCAATTGAGGTTTATTAAACCAGCTTTAGGGGTGTGTCTGGGAAAAACACAAGCCACAGACATATCTGTGACTGTTTTTTCCAAAAATGTTTTTAGGAAGTTTAATATTTGCAACATTTCTTTAAAGGGATGGAGACGTATAGGAAGAGGGGTGGAGTAGGTAGGAAGTAAGACAAATGATTATATCCTTGTAAGACTTTAGTTAGTGCCCAGGAAATATACATTTTACATAAGATAAGGTGAATGTTTGAAGAGAAAAAGAGCGTAAAGGAAGAATCAATTATGCAGATGTCTCTGGGTAGGCGGAAGAATGGTTGATCTTGTCTTGTCTTTGTTCTGCACCTGGAAAGATAAGCTCGGAATCAACACTGTCCGTGTGGAATTGAACAGACTTTAGTTTTAGGAGCTAGCCTTGGCTTGCAGACCTAAAGTTACAATCAGTATGCCCTTGTTTATGGGAGGCCAGCAAAGAATTTTCTCATGAATGATCTGTGGGGCTGTCCTTCACAGATGCCTGAGGCCTTTTACCTTTCCAGAGGATCTGACTAACGCACTGTGTGACTAACAGCTCTTCATTTGGGAGGGGTGCTGCATGACTCAGTCTCCAGGCTTGACCTTCCTTTTTGCATGAGGAGTCGTTGGTGAGGGAGGATCCTGAAATTTTTATTTTCCTTCATACTTTAGTCCAAGAAGTTTTTAAAACTGCAGGGAGTTTTCAGACTCCCCTGATATCATTTAACTAATGGGTAAATCAGTGTATTACATGGTACAATGATGAAATGTTCTAACCAGTGAAACCCTCTGTGAAAATACTATGAAGACTAGTGTGAGCCAACACAAATTGTTGGGTTATCAAATCAAATCAAATCAGTCAGAGATCTTGCCCAGGATCAAGCTTTACTAATTGTTTCAAGGATCTGAATAATCAAGAAACAGAAGCAAAGCAGAGAGAGCTTGAGACATTCTGTATGGTTCCCTGAATATTTTCTTCCCACATTAGGCACATGCTATCTGTTCCAGGCTGAAATAAGGTCTCTACCAGAGATTTGTGGGCCACCTCCCAGAGTGATGAATATTTGTATTAGGAACCATCTCCATTTTATAGATCCAGAGAGTTATATGTCTTATATGACATTCTCTGGAGAGCCAGCACTCAAAAATCCATAGGTGGTTTTCTATAAACAACCCTGAAACAAGGACACACAGCTATTAGCAGTCCAGAGATAAAGATTTTCTTTTGATCAACGATCATTCCTCTTATTGTCAAAAGGTCAAATTATCAGGTTGTGTTTAGAAAGAGTCAGACTAGGTCACAAGCAGTCTTTATTTTTCAGTAAATAAAAAAACAGTGGTGGTGTAACAGAGTGGTCACTCTCCTCCCATAGATATGGAAACATAAAATATTGACAGTGGGGAATATGTAACAGAGGGAATGGCCTGAAAAAAACAGTGAAAAGTATTTTCTGTCTCTTTAAAACTTCTCCTACTCTTTTTAGGAACTGTGGCCTGGTCTGCACCCCTGGAGCAGGGAGAAGGTCTTTTGTTCTTTGTGTTATAGGAGATAGCTCAGCCATCCTAAGCCAGCACCAGCCCCCCAGGTGGGCCCACATAGGTGGAAATCACGGGCTTTGTCTTCAGCAGAGATGGGACAGTTAGAATCATTAATGTAGTAGCCTAGAACTGAGAACCCACACCTTAAAAGCTCTGTATTCCTGCTTATTATTAGGATGGTGGCATTTTTTTGAGACTAGAGTCTACCATTTTCCTCCTCTGCCGGCAAAGTAATAAACTTGTCTTTCCTTCTCAAACCACTTGTTCTTATTCTTCTGATAGGGCCTCAAGGGCAAGTGCTGAGCTTTCAGTTAACAACGGCAAGCTGACTGCTTTAACTCTTTCCTCCCCAGCAAGTAGCAAGCCTAGATACATTTCTACCCACTGCTCCTCCACTGACCCATTTGCTAAGTGCCTATCCGATCTTACCTGTCTTCCCTCAATCTTCGCTGTGGATATCATCAACTACTTTTCCGTATTTCATTAATATTAATTGTGATAAATGTAACCAGAACCAGGATACATAAATTTTTGAATCAACTTTTAGTATCTTCCTTCACCTACACATAAAAGAAATATGAAACACTGAGAAAAATTTCAAAATTTCATTTGTGACTACCTGCATCGATTCATCAAGAGGGTTTTGTTTGTTTGCTCATTTATCTTTTATGTGCATATGAGGCCCCATACCTGATGTACTAAGTCAGAATCATTCGTTATTAAACTCACCAAGAGAGTGCATTTTTAAATTTCCCGGTGTGATTTTTATGCACACAACAGTTTGAGACCACATGCTCTAAATGATGGTTATGGTGATACACTGCTAGTGAAAATTAACAGTCAATTTGTATTAAATGTTTACCACAGTTCTCAGTACATACGATGCTATACATTTTGATGAATTTGACGGTAAGAAGCTCAAGGAGTCATCTTTAATCTGCTCACTGTCCTCAGAGATTGACCTAGTTAAGGGCTCAATCTGTGGGATCAGGAGCCTAATTTCTTTAGATTAAACTGGGAGTGACAAAGATAAAACAAAAGTAAAACATTTTAGCCCAGAGCAACCTTGCAACTGTTTCCTAATAATCCACATTCAGCAGAAATTTATGGGGACCTGGAGGCTGCATACATTTTGATGATCTTTTATCATCAAAGCAGTGTGAACTAGACCTGGGAAGAACTGCCTGTCACATTTTGATGGGTAATTTCTTTAATCTCATGGGGGCTAGATGTGCAAACCTTGAAAGTTAGAGGACAGAACAACAAAAAAAAATCTTACCATATTTTTTTATAGTTTTAAGGCTGCAATAGACAAGAGGAAAGAAGACCTGTTCTTAAATTTGGACTCATGTCTTTTGCCTTGAGCAATTTTCTTTTCTTTTGCCTTTTTAAGAACTGTACTTCATATGGTGCCTAAAAACAAAGGAAATCTGCATGAAAAGACCCAAAAAAGTACCAACATATGGTAAGCACTCAAGAATAAAACTGTTTCTATGTCCTATTTCAGGGTTAGACTACAGCAAAATATTATTTAACAGGATATATAGGCAAAAACTACTTTCATTTCCTTTGATCTTAAAATTCAGGGAGACCCAAGTGAGGAGAACTATTTAGCTTTGGTCCTTCATACTGAGCTTTGTCCCAACTGACCCTTTCATCACTTTCCTTCTCCATTTATCACTGAGCTGTACTTTCCTCTCTTGGCTCTGATGCATGACCCCATGACCAACTTCCTTCTCCCATCAGGCAAGTACTGAGCAGATACCATGCACCTGCCCCCGGTAAGGTCCCTAACTAAACACGCTCCAGTCTTAACTGCCTCACTGTCTCTGTGCAGCTTACTGTATTTCAGGGCCATATTCTTTTCATCTATCCTCTGTTCACCTATCCTGAGTGCCTAGGTTTTTGTCTGACTAAGGACATATATCAAATTTATACTTACTTTGATGGTATACCAATACCTATGGATAAC
>NW_012148086.1:45736-102569 GCF_000956105.1 Propithecus coquereli
TAGGAAAAGTGCAAAGTGAAATAAGATGACATAACATTGAACATCCACGAAAATAGCTATAATTTTAAAAGACAATACCAATTGTTGACAAAGATGCGCAGGAATAAGAACATTTGCATATTGCTGATGGGCATACAAAATGGTACAGCCACTTTCAAAACAGTTTGGTATTTCCTTAAAAAGAGAAATCTAAACTTACCATATAACCTAGCAATTCTACTCCAGGAATGTATCCAAAGGAAATGAAAACATGTCTCCATGAAGATATAAACGTAAGGGTTCACAGCATCATTAATTAATGATAACCTACACTGGAAACAATCCAAATATCCATCAACAATTGAAGAGATAAACAAAAATGTAGTGCATCCCTTAAACTGAATACAATTCAGCAATTAAAAGAATCCATACTAGAACATGAATGAATCTACAAACACGTTGTGCTAAGTGAAAGAACCCAGATGCAAACAGTACATGTATGATCCCATTATATAAATTGTCTTGTACCAGCACATTTTTTAAGAGAGTAAAGCAGTTTGTGGTTGCTGGGAATGGGTGTGAGGAATAACTACAAACCAGCATGAGAAAGCATTTGGGGATTACGACAATGCCCTAAAACCGGGTTTCAGAGGTAGTTGCACAGCTCTCTAAATGTACTGTAATTAAATGGTACACTTACGGTCAGGTAATTTTATGATATGTAAATTAAATAAAACTTTGAAATTCAAAAAAAAAAAGAAACTCTCTGGAGGAGATTTGCCTTAGGAGAATTCTACTGACTTCCTCTTCTCTGGTGGGCTCTTTGTGTCTCCTTTTTGCCAGGCCCCTTTCATTAGTATTTTCACATATCATATTGATTGAGATCAATCTCTTCATCTTAAATATGCCTTTCCCCTCCCATGTCTCTCTACTCCCTCTCATCAGCCAAAGTCACTTTGTCTTCTTCCTTACTTCTCCCCAACCCTTGACTAAATCACATTCTGGCTTCTGCCTCCACCGTTTCACCACAATTATTCTGTTATTAATGGCTTTCTTGTCATCGAACTAAATGGATTTCATAAGGCTTTGATTTTTATGAACTTTTTGTACTTTCTGAAACCAACACCATTGACTCCTCCCTTCTGTATAAAATGCCTCCTCTCTTGGGTTCCTTGACATAGATTGTTCCTCTTCCATTTCTGGCAAAAGTGTTGGGATTATTAAATGTTCATCGTGGGGATCATCCTTTCTATGGTGGCTGAGTCTGTGTCTGAGGCCTCTTCTGCTGTCATTCTCTCCCTCCATGTGTCATCTCAAGAACTATCCAAAGCTGAAATCATCTTTGTTCCCAAGTCTGGTCCTCTACTTTCTTTCCCCATTTCCATGGATGGCCTCACTGTCTCATCAGGTGCCCAAGCTAGGAATTTGACATCTGAGATTTCCCCTGTCCTTCACTGCTCCACATCTAATCAGTCACTAAGTCCTGCTAAATCTACCGTCTAAAGATTTATTTTATGATCTCACTTCTTTCTGCCCTAACTACCACTAACCTTTGCAGGAGACCACCATTTCCATTGCTAAAAACTGCTAACTGGTGTCTACCTCCAATCCCTCTCCAAGGCAGCACAACTGGCCCCACACTGGGATAAGCACCTCTTTGTGCTCCCAGCCTCTCCTTGCTGCTCCGATTGTCTTATTTTTCATGCACCTACATACTACTTAGTTAATTGACTTTTTACCACTAGATATTAAATTCTGTTAGAGCAAGGTCTATGCTGAACTAATTCACCAGAGGATCATACATGGGGCTCCCATATGGCAGTATTACAAGGAATGAATAAATGCATAAATTAAAAAACAAAAGATTTTCCATTGCAAGCTCTATATTTTTCAACAGAGTTATGCAATTTAAAAAAATCTTACTGTGAACCTCAGCTGTACAGAAAACAATCACTCTGTCCTACTCCTGGCATTACTTGGCCTAGTTGTGGGGTGCACTCAGTAACAAAAACAAATTGGGAGGCAGTGTTTACACTAGTGAATCGTCTTCAAACCACTAAGTGAAGAAAACTCGATGGGAGAGTGGAAATATTTTTAAATAATTTTGATTGCCATATAAATATCTCCTTTTTTTTTTATCCACCAAGGTCTGTGATAAAAGGCACTGAAGGGAAATTAAAGGAATATTTGTTTTAGTTCAGGAAGAATTTTATATCAGAAAAGTTGCCCAAAGATGCAACAGTATGATTTTGGCCTCCAGTCACTGGAAGTATTAAACATTACAGGTTACAATTTGGCAAAATATTGGCAACATTTTTAGCATTAAATGAAAGTATTAATCTAGGTGATTAATAATCTTTCTTTCAATCAAGAGAATCTGTGGTAAAACAGGAAATTGTCCCTAATTGTAAATCAATAGTTACTTAATGAAGCAATCAGAAATATGATCTATTAACATAATTCCAAGTTGCCTTAAGAAGTTAAACTTTATCTAAAATAGATTTTATAGTGAGTGAACAATGAAAACAACTTTGTAAATGCCAATACATGGAATTCGAATATGTGATTTATAATTTAGCAGGAGGCAGAGAAGAATTCTTCCTTACCATGAAGAATTAACCCAACTAAAATAAATTTTAGTAAGTGAAAGTGCAGTCCTTTAGACATAAGAAAGGCTTTTCTAACTAATAAAATTTAATAAATTAAGAAACTAACAAAACATACTTTGGGATTTCTTACCTTGGAGATAAATAGTACAGGAAAAAAAGGTATACTTATGATACTATACCATGAACAAAATTATTAGTGAATGATTATCAAAAGAAATCAGTATAAAGAACCCCGTTAAGGGTGCTTAGAGGTGAGCATGGGAGGGAATATGTAGCTAAAATGACATTTATGTAGAGTGCAACACAATGTAGAAAATGTCAAGAGTCAGAGAGACGGGTGCTTTGGGAGTTCAGAAGAGGGGAGAAAATGTCTCCCTTTTATGGGAACCAGATCCTAATATGTGGTAGAGGCTCCACCCGACGACTCTCCTTCACAAAATTCTCAAATGCCAGCAGTTCCCTTCCACTTGGAAGAGAACTGAGACCACAGAGTCTCCGTCCTGGCCCCAAATTGTACTAAATCTTCCATTCGATTCTTTGTTCTCTCTCAATATTGATGGGAGGAAGAAAAAAAGGAAAGAATGAAAATTAATCATCTTTATGTGAGGTAGGGAATGTCTAGGCTCCCCGAGGCCTTGCATAGGAGATAATCCCAAAAAATGAATAGTCAAGACCCTTGCAGTTTCTATTTTAACAAAGATTTGGCCAATTACTGTTGACAAACTCATGAATATGCTAATCAGCTCAGCCTCCTGCTTCCCTACTCCCAGCTATGCAGTAATAGTCCGCAAGGCGCATCCATCTCCCGGACTCCCACTCCCACAGCCCTAGCCTGCTTCCGAAGACATGAGTTAAATTCCTGAGGTATAGATACCAAACCCCTGCCGCTCATAATTCCTTTCTATTGCCCGTCAACACCTGGTCATTTTTATCTGATGAACGTACTCACCACTGGGTTTCCAAGCAGGACATTGCAGTTATTCATTTATATCCACAATTTATTAACTCTGTTACAGTCATGAACATAAAGAGTTTGGGTGTGATTCCAGAATTTGCTGTTCCCTTTGAAATTTATTTCAAGCACTTTGTGACCCTGTAACTTTGAAAGGCCCATATAAAAGAGAGTTTATTATTAGAGCTACAACCAGCAGGGTAGCTTTTGTTATAGACCTGGCAGCCATTCTGTGAGAGATTTCTCCTTTTAGCTCTTTCTGTGGACTAAACCTCAGTTAAAATTTAACAAGTGCAAACTCAAGCAGGGAGTTTGTGTTAACAAAATATCATTTCATGAGTTTGTCTCTAAGATAAAGTAATAACAAGTGTTAAAAAAAAATAAAACCCCACAGATGCCTAATAGCTTTATCATTCTTTCATATATTAAATATTAAAAATTTAGCTATAAGTTACTAAGGACCAGTATAAGAAAATGGTGGGACAGAATGATGTCACGGACTTGTTCACAGTGAGAGTCTGGGGCCTTAATTTTGCAGGTTATTTCTAATTTCCTTTTCTCTTATGAAAACCTCATTTTTTAAATGATAGTAGCTAAGGGGCAATAAAATTGAAAATCGGTTGTTGCCGGTGCTGTTAGCCATTTGCTTGTGATGTGTACCTACACTGAGCATTAGGCAACAGCAACACCAAAGCACTAAAGTTCAACTCATCAAGTTTCAGTTCCCGTGAGGGTGACAGCTTCACCAAAGGCACTGACTGTATGGTCCTTGCATTTCAGCCAATTTAATGCTATTTTATCAATAGTGAGGATACACAACTTTTTTCATTTAGTATGGAAATATAGCTTTCTGTTAGCAATAACATCTAACACAGTAGTGAATTATTTCAGGGCAACAGAATGAAATAAAAACAACAGAACAAAAACATTGACTCATTCGTCTGTTTTTATCTGAAAGGAACTTACTGGCACACGAATCAGGAATGCTTATGAGTCAGGAATCCTCGACCCCAGGAGTGACAATTAGTCAAATTATTGACTGCACCAAACTCTTCTATCAAACTCTTCAGAGGAGTGACTTTGCACTCAGACAGTTCCATTTAGATATTGAAGGAGAAGATAGCTTCTGCTCAATCCAGGCCTCTCAGGGAAGAAATCTGGAGTTCCCTGAGTGACCACTAATCTCAAATTGCTACATCCAGAAACTCAGTCGAATCCACACACCCAAAGGTGACTGATGTAGCACTTGTCTGGTGCATTAAAAAATGGAAACCCGTAGATATGTTCCAGAGGGCTGTGAGATCTTCATGAGAATTGTTTCATTCTGTGTTTAATTGTGTTGACGGTAATGAAAGATCTGCTACAGACTGAATGTTTATGTCTCCCCAAAATGTCAATGATGAAACCTAACCCCCAATGTGATGGTATTTGGAGGTGGGCCTCGGGGAGGTGATTAGTTCATGAGGGTGCAGCTCTTGTGAGTAGGATTAGTGCCCTTACAACAGAAGCCCCAGAGAGCTCCCTTGCCCCCTCTGCTATCTGAGTACACTGTCAAAAGACACCTAATGTGAAACAGGAAGTGGACACTCACCAGACACCAAATCTACCTGACGGGGCCTTGACCTTGGACTTCCAGCCTCTAGAACCATGAGAAATAAATTTCTGTTGTTTATAAGCCACCCAGTGTATGAAAATTTGGTATAGCAGCCCAAGCTGACAAAAACAAGATTTTAAAGCATTTAAAACCACCACACAATGCAGTACTGTTATTAATAAATTACATTCCTTACATTTGCAAGTGTGTTTGTGATCAGGTTCATTACAGAAATTATTTTAATTTCAGTGTACAAAGGAGTAAAGAATTAAGGTAGATTTAATATGTAAATTGTGTATTTTTATTGAATTGCCTTGATGCATGCTGTTCAAGTAAATGTCTCGCATTGCTTAATTCAAAAATATTTTTGGATGATTTCTCTGTATTAGTCACTCCTCTGTGTTTAGCACCAGAGTAATAGTGTTGAATGAGTGGTTCATATTCTCAGGGAATATATATCATCAGGAGCCAGACAGAAAGGAAGCAAATTAATTAATACATCAAATCATTCATTCACAGATTAAAAAAAAAAAAAACAACTAGGACATAGTGATATGTGCCGAGCGGGGAATACCGTGGAGTGAATAAGAGAAACAGAACAGCAGGCTGAGACTGTGGAAAGTGGTCTCCAGGGTCTGAATGCTGAGAAGGAAGTTGTAGTGAGAGAGTCGTGGCAAAGGTGGCTTGGGCTGGGAACACCGTCCCGTGTGAGCCCTGGGGCAGAAATACAGACACACATGCACACAGACGCAGCGGTCGAGCGCGGTGCGGAGTGAAGGTGGAGCAGCGTTCGGGGCAGAGTGTGCAGAAACTGGGTAGGCCATGGCAAGGAGGCAGGTTTTATGCTAAAAGTGACGGTTTTTAATGTGAAAAAGTTGTGAGTTGCTTTTCACTTATAAATGATAACACAGGCTATTGCTGTCAAAAATAATACAGAGAATAGAGAGTCAAGAGGGGAAATAAATGAACCAGCTGTGATCCAGGTGAATGAAGATAGGAGCGAACTGCTGAGACAAAGGAGACGGTGGCGGGGGAGAAGCGGAAGAGTCTAGAGTACGTTTTGGAAGCAGTGCTGCCGTGTACCGTCATGCGCTGGACAGTGTGTACCACAGTGGGCCTTTAAGATTATAATGGAGCTGAAAAATCCGTGTCTCCGGGAGATGCCATGGCCATTGCAAGGTCATTGTAGTGCATAACATTGTATTGCATTAGTGTAGTGTAGTGTTTGTGTCGATGCTGGTGTAAACACACCTGCTGCGCTGCTGACTGTGTAAACGTATAGCACAAACAATTGTGTACAGTACAGGATACCCGAGAGTGATAATAAACCACTGTCACTCGTTAACGTATTTACCATACTACACCTTCTAATCCTTATTTTAGAGTGTACACCTTCTACTTATAAAAAAAAAAAAGTTCACTGTAAACAGTCTCAGGCAAGTCCCTTAGGAAGTATTCCAGAAAAGGCACTGCCATGGCAGGAGGTGACAGCTCCATGGGTGTACTTGCCCCTGCAGACCCTCCAGTGGGACAAGATGTGGAGGTGGAGGACAGTGATGCTGATGATCCTGACCTTGCATAGATCCAGGCTAATGTGTGTGTGCCTCGGTTTTTAACGAAACAGTTAAAAAAGTAAAAAAAAAAAAAAATTAAAAAATAAAAATAGAAAAATAGCTTATAGAATGAGAATATAAAGAATGAAAAGAATTTTGTACAGATGCACAATGTGTTTGTGTTTTAAACTGTTATTACAAAAGAATAAAAAAGTTAAAAAAAATTTAAAGTCTGTAAAGTAAGAATGTTATAGTAAGGTTAATCAATTATTAAAGAAAGAAATATTTTAAAAATAAATTTAGTGTGTCCTAAGTCTACGGTTCATGAAGTCTACAGTAATGTACAGGAATGTCCTAGAACTTCACATTCACTCACTACTCACTCACAGACTCACCCAGAGCAACTCCCAGTCCTGCAAGCTCCATTCATGGTAAGTGCCCCATTTTTTATCTTTTACATTGTATTTGTACTGTACCTCCTCTATGCTTAGATAAACCAGTACTTACCATGTGTTACAATCGCCTACAGTATTCAGTGCATGACCACGCTGTACAGGTGTGTAGCCTGGAGCAACAGGCTGCACAGTGCAGTCTAGGTGGGTGGTAGGCTCTACCATTTAAGATTGTGTAAGTGCACTCTGTGATGTTCGGACGATGATGAAATTGCCTAACAACACATTTATCAGATCATATCCCCATCATTAAGTGACCCATGACTGTGTACATACACACACATACACACACACATGCTAGCCAGCATTCTCCAGAAAAAAGAACCAATAGGAGACATATTAATCAATAAATAGATACATAGATGTAAATATATATCATATAGATATCAATGCTGGATTGATATCATATATGTCTATCTATCTGCATAATATATAAAGGAGATGTATTATAAAGAATTGGCTCACATGACTATAGGTGCTGAGAAGTTCCATGATCTTCTGTCTCTCTGCAAACTGGAAACCCCAAAAGGGCAGTGGTATACTTCTAGTCTGAGTCCAAAGGCCTGAGAATCAGGAGCACCAATGCTACAATTTCTAGTCTGAGGGCAGGAGAAGAACAGTGTCCCATCTAGAGCAGTCAGGCAGAGAGAGTGATTTCTCCTATTTTGAAATTTTTGTTCTGTTCACGTCTTCGATTGACTGGCTAATGTACACCCACACTGGGGAGAGCAATCTGTTTCTGTCTGTCTACTGATTCAAGTGTTAATCACATGCACAAACACCCTCATAAACGCACCCAGAATAATGTTTGACCAAATATTTCGGCATCCTGTGATCCAGTTTGGTTGACACATAAAATTAATTCAGAGCTTGTATCTTGAGAATTTGAGGCAGGATTAGAGCTGGAAGAAAGGGTCCTGAGTCATGATTTTTCCTGCCACATTTTCCTGCTTTCCTTAAGGATAAGACAAACTTTTGGGGGAAAAAAGGCACAGTATGGAGTATACTCATGAGACTGTTCCCTGTGCCATGTGATCTCCTATCAAAGAGGCAATGAGTGAGCCAGCACATCCCTGATTGTTAAGTTCCTGTCAGAATAGATGGCACATGGCAGTAGATAGATAAGCTTAGGACTGGCATCGGTGGATACCATCCCGCGTGGCACACTGGCTCTCATGAGACACCTATCTTCTCAGTATGGCATTGTCATTCTCTGCCTTTGCAGCTGGTTTGCAGGAGATGGGAATTTTTAATTCATAGTCCATCAGCCATACTCACAATGAATAGCAGACAACGACCCTCTACAGAGAAACGTGGAAAAGGATGCATGTGTGACCAAATGGAAATATGTTTTAGGGAGTAAGGAACAAAAATCCATGTGTGTATTATGTGTATTTTATTTATCTTAATTTTTTTTTAGCTTCATATCTTTGGGCCTGTAAATGTAGCTGGGAGACAATGGTGCCTTGGCTCACGTCCTGTCTGCACCACTTAATCATGAGATCTTGGTTCATATCCTTTATGAAGATAAATGTTCAAAGATTGCATAATGAGATTTTCCAATTTAACACATATTTTGGAAAGACAGCGTCTACTAGACATTGTGTGTGCTAGCTATTGCCTACACATCATACCAGTAATCCTTTCAGCAATTTCTTGAGGTAGGCATTATTATTCCCATTTCACTCAATTGTAAATGGCAGAGCAATGATTTACATATTGATTGTGTTAAATCCAGGACCCTCCAAACTATAGAAATAAAATAATAAACGTCATACTTAAGCTGGGGAAATACGTACTTAGGAAAATGAAGTCCAAGAAAAAAGTATTGAAAATGATATTTTAAAATTAGATGTTTTTCAAAAAATTAAAGATCCATAGTTTGTAATTAGAAATAGTCTTCTCTGATAAAATGAAGAGGTAGTTTTCCTGTTACTCTAAGTTGTAAAGGTAGTCAATTCTATAAACTAATCAAAGATGCCAAGAGAAAAGAAGTGAGCTCTGGTTTTATTATCAATTAATTCTTACCTCTTTACTATTTACTATTTCTCCTACATGTTTAGATTCTCAGTCTCCTTATTTCACTGCTCCATACAGTGTATATGGTTTTCACAGGAAAAGAAGGCAAAATCCAGTTACATGAAATGTCATTAGTTAATGTCATTAGGTTGATTATCTTTAGTCAGGATTGACTTACACTAGGTTAATACTGACTGGCTTCAAAAGGGAATTTGAGATTATGTCCTCCCATTCAAATGACTAATTCTGAATCCTCATGGCTGTGGAAGTATCTAAGCTCCCCTGCAAATAAGAATAAAATAAAGTAAAAATAAGAGAATGGACCATTACTCTACCAAAAGAAAAATCAGTTGATTTTGTCATATTTAGATCAGTTGATACATTATCTTTCCCAAAGAAATAAAATCATATCAATAATTTTTCCAGAAGACTTTCTGATAAACTTATTCTAAGTTTTCAAAATATATATGAAAGTCTATTAAGGCAACTTTTGATGTGATGTGAATGAGGAACTTAATGAAATTTTCCGTATAACTTCTAAGCTCCCATTAGTAATCAGGACAAGATGCAAAATAATTTTAAATGGAAGTTAGCTATTGAATTATAAGAGGTATTTCCATTTTCTAAAAAATGTAATCTAAGTCTTTTTCATGATTTAAAACAGTTGAAAAGGGAAAATCTTTTGTGAGACTTGAAAGCTCCAGCAAATGTTACCTTTGGTCACCAGGCACCCCTTGTATTTAGAAGCTCAGCTAGAATTTGTGTGTCTGAGTCCATGATCACAGCCGGTTCCATCTCTCAGTTGGGTCACACCATAAATAAGGCTATATCAGCTGATTTCAGCTTCTAAATATAAGTCTCATGTTTAGGCTAAAAATAGTTAATTCACATGCAGTGCAAAAGATCCTGGATCCTAAAATGTATTTTGAAATTTCCCTTTTTGGAGTAGAATGACTTTATGTTTTAATTTGTTTGTTGTTCTGTGGATGATATACAAGGAAACATTCTTCATAGTTAAAGAAACTGTGATGGGAACGAAACTAGCATCTATTTAAAAATGCAAAAAAATATATATTTTCTCTATCTTGAATGAACCCTCACAAAATCATAAGAAAATTCACAAAGGTACCAGCTGGGCCTCACTGTACAGGTTTATTCTTCAGAGTGATCCCATTTACTCTGAATAATGCCAATTTAGTGTTTACCTGCCTCCCTGACCAGTGTTGTTGAACAGACAAAAAAAAAAAAAAAAAAAAATTTGATGACACTGGCTCACCGAAGTGAACATAAAATAAGTTGGAGTTTAGAGACCGTTTGTATCGTTAATGGCCTTCTGGAAAAGTGCTCTCTGAGGCACCAGGCCCTTCAAGCGGATGTTACCTTGAAATGAGGCGCTTTTCCCTTCGAACACCAACCAGTTTGTTGCTCAGTTTGTTTGTCTCTAGGCCCTGAGTCACAGCAATATGATCTAAGTTGGTTCTGGTGCAGCAGGAACAAATGCTATGGTTAGATTTTAAAAACATGGCGGCCTTTTAGTGATCTCCATTAAAAGAACTGGTCAATGGCTGTGAGTGGGAAAGGCCCACACGCACTTAGTCTCCTGTAAATCCTCTTACAGCAGCGTGATGTCAGAGGCTGTGCCGCCTGGCATCTGTCATAGCCCTGGCAACGCGCAAGCAAGGACCCTTTCCCACCGTCAACCGCTGACCTGCAAGGTGGACCTGGCACCGCTAGGGACACCAAGCCACAGGGCACTCCCCGTTAACCTCTGTGTGGAGAGCTGAGAACTATTACCCTTCTTTCCTCTGAGCGGGGGTCTGGGGGCCAGGGTCAGGTAGCGCGGAAACTTCCTTTGATTTACTCACACCTGGGCAGTCTGTGTCTTCTGTATGGGGCCCACTGTGTAAGGAGAAAAGAACAACTTGGAACTGGGAATTCTCTTCCAAATCAGATGAAAAGTATGTCCAATGTAACCTTTCTGGTTTATTCATTTGTTTGTTTTTGAGCAAACTAAAATGCAAGAGGGCAAGAGATCCTGGTCTCAGATTGGCCTCAAATCAAATTCTGGCCCTGACAGTTACCAGCTGTGTGACTGTGGCTAGTGAATTCACCTTCCTGAACACCAACTGTCTTACCCCAAAAAGGGATTACTGTCTGTGCCTCAGAGAAATATCCAAATGCTGTGGATTTTATGGGGAGAGTCCCCACCACCCCCACCAGAGACAGCTGCTCTGGAGAGGGCAGGAAGGGAAATGAGGGGAGGGTCACCTGGAGGCTAAAACTCGCTGAGTACCCAACACATGGGCAGGAGCTGACACTGAGACTTGACTCAAGAAATTCAAGAAGACCTCAAAGCTCATCTCCTCCAGTGTCCTACAGATGAGGAAACTGAGACCCAGAGCAGAAGAGAACAACTTGGCCAAAGTCACATGACCACTGACTTCAAAAGTCAGAATTTAAACAAATCATTGTATCTGCCTATGTGATGATTCCTTTACCCCTTGGGCTGCGGCTGCGTGGGCAGAGAGAAGGGAGGCAGAAAGAAATGGAAATGGATGGAGAGAGACCCAGGAGAGGTGAGAAGTATATGGGGCTTGGGTCAAATGCGCCCACATCTTTACCTCCGCCGGCACCACACACCCACCATTCCCCGAGACGCCTCCCAACACGGCACAGAACTGGCGCGGACTACACCCACCGCCGCTGTCCCGGGGAGGGGACACCGCGGAGACCCGGAGACGGCACGGCGTTCACAGGAGGACTTGCCCAATTTGCTTGGCCTGCAAATTCGTTCATTCTCTCACTCCTACAGCCCTTCCTAAAACCAGAACACGATCATAAATCTCCTGCCTCGACACTAGATGAGATACAATCTCTGCCTTCCAAAAGCTCATGGCTTTCTTGAGAAAACAGTTTGGAGATGCTCTGTGGAAGCTTAGGAAAGAGAGACATGCTCTGTCCAGGAAGATTGCAAATCGCTCTTTAGTCCACAAACTGATGTTAATGAATTAATTATATAGACAGACACAAGCATCGTTTTTCTCATAGGGAGCTCTGTTTCATCACCCTCCCTATCCACAACGCACCTCCCAGCAAACAAATATTGATGGCGCCCTGGCCAGGGGTGGACAACCATGATCTGCTGCCAGCTGCTCCCCCAGAAATTGTGAACCAGAAGGTAACACGACTTTGCTGTGATGAAAAATCCCACTTCAGGGTCAACTGAACCCCTAACCCAGCCAAATAAAGCCCCAGAGAGCTTTACAAATACATGTTTTAAACAGGCACCTTTGTAAGGTTGGGAAATAAGAAATAAATAAATAAACCTTAAATCCTATTACTGATAAAAAATAACAACAGAGAACTAGTTCGAAATATGGGGAAATTGCAAAAAAAAAAAAAAAAACAACAACAAAGCGCCATTGTGAGGAGTGAGTCCGCCTACATGTCACCGAATCAAATTTTTGACACATCCCCTGAGGGAAAAAAAAAGAATATTTTCAAAAACCTCCATTTCGCATTCTTTAGAAGATTAAAGAAAGGAAAGTAGCTGTCAGATGAGAGCAATCAGAAATGAGGAAAGATTGCCTTCAGATGAAAAACATGATCATTAAAATTACAAAACCTAGAATCGATGATATTGAACAGGATGGAAACTGAATATCTTGTTTAGAAGAAATTTTCTTCAATGTAAAAGGAAAAGCATTAACAGTTAAAGACCGAGTGAAAAAAAAAGAATTGTAAGCTGTAGATCTCGGAGGGAACAAAAACAGCGGCGTGTACGTGCGTGGGTACACGTGTGTGTGGGTGCACGCGTGTGAGTGTGTGCACGTGCGTGTGGGTGCACGTGTGTGCGTGTGTGCACGCATGCGCTGGGCACTGTGTCTAACCAGAGGGCGACGGCCAGCAGCTACAGTCACGGGATTCATGGAAAAGACATTCCCAAC
Source organism: Propithecus coquereli (assembly GCF_000956105.1). Taxonomy (NCBI): domain Eukaryota; kingdom Metazoa; phylum Chordata; class Mammalia; order Primates; family Indriidae; genus Propithecus; species Propithecus coquereli. The sequence goes on from NW_012148086.1 coordinate 58,842, forward strand.
ATGAAGAAAGTTCTCAAAGAGGAAAAACAATAATGAAAAGGGATTGACACCCTGACATGGCTTGCTAAAATTTCTGATTTTTTCAAAAAAAAAGGGAACTAATAAAAATTGTATAAAATATGAGAAGACAAAAACATGATTATTTGCAAAGAAAAAGCATCAATAAAATTGGCATTGCACTTCTTTTCCAGAATACTAAATGTGAGAAAATAGTATGGCCCATGAAGAATTTAATTAAGAGAAACCCCCGAAATGTTACCCTCCCCCTCAAGCCACTCTACGCTGCCGGCTTTGCCTCTCTGGCCTGGAGCAAATCTGCTGTGAGCAGCAAATGCCTTTGGGGACGAGGAAGCAATTGCTTGATGAGGCCCTGGTTCATCTTCCTGGGAGAGCCCCTGTTCCCTGTCCCGTGGAGGGGTCTTATTTCCATGTTTCCCCTGGGCCCCTCATGGTGCGGATGTCAGGGACCAGTGTGGCTGGGGAAGCACACAGCCTCGCGGCTGATTCCTGCCTGGGAAATGCTGGAGACCCACAGACTGCTTTCAATCCACAACCGTCAGAGCAGTCAACAGTGTTTTTACTCCAGGGTTATGCCTTTTTTTGTTTTGCTTTTGTTCTTATTTTGCTTTATGTTCTATACAATTTTCCTAGAAATCTTGCCCTGTCATCTGCTGGAAAAAATTATTTTATTGCATGAATTCATGTAACCAAAACGTTTGTACTCCTGTGATTTTTCTAAAAATTAAAAAAAAAAAGAATAATAAAAACCAATTATACTCTGACACTCATCCCTTGTTTGATAGATATTAAAATGTGCAGAGGAAATTTTTCTCAGAACTGGGGAAATTCATGTTTTCCAGTCAGTCTGTGTCTGTCACCACACCTCAAATTCTTTTCAAAACAGTTTCCCAAGTTTCTATATTTCTTTGATTTCTTATTTTCAGACCTTTCGCTGAACATGACACAGAACGCACTGGAGCTACCTGGGGCAAGAGGTAAGAATGTCATCGTCCTTAGTGTGACTTTGCCTGGATTCATTGTAACCAACTGAGAGGTTTTCCTGGGTCTTTGTCCCTCAAGGCCTTTTTCTCGACGCTATGCCTTCAGCTTTGGGCTACACATCAGTTGATTTCCCACCATGTAGAGCTACAGATTTGGGATCTCTCCGTTCCCGCTCCTGTCTGCTTGCAAAGTGATCAGTTCTTCCCGGAGTCTCTCCCTCTTCTCTCTCTCCTTCCTCCTCTACTCTGTAAGACTTTGACAAATATAGTTTATGTCAACCAATACGCAGCAAAAATATTCTATTATCCAACTTCGTCCACTAGAGCTCCCATTTCAGAAAACAATTCCCAGGCTATTGAAGTTGTTGGCTTTACCAAGCATTGTTTCACTGCATTGCACGGATCTCAATTGCTTAAGTCTCCAAGATGCTTTCTCACTGCAGGCCATCCAAACATGAAGTTAGCGGCTTCAGTTTACATGTATATGTATATCTATATGGCATGGGGAGGCAGTAGAGATATGAAGGTGTAAACACAGCCAGGCTTTTCTGAGTTGGAATGCCAATGCTGTCAACTTTTATTAACTGCGAAACTTTGAGCAACTTACTTAAACATCGTTTCCTCACCTGCAAAAATGGATTGTCTTGTTGAGTAAATTATTGGATATTTCTAAAGCCATTGCTGAGCTTGAGACAGAATGACAAACATGCCACTGCAGCTGTACCTGGCCCCGACACATGTGCGTAGCTGAAACACCACGTCTGTGCTCCAACGATTTTGTCCCACGGGGTTCTTAGAGTAAGGAACGGCATTGCCATGGTGTTCAGTTGTAGAATGAAATGCATGCTTGTGTTAACGATCACGCTGGAAATGGGCAAATTCTACAATTAATTAAGGAGGCCTGAAAAAAAATATATTAAGCTAAGAAAAGCTAGCTTTTTCTGTAAACTGTTAGTGAGACAAACACATACTATTTTTGCTTTTGTTCTGTGAAGAAAGTAGACTTTTACTGAGTTGATTGATTTTGATCTTTGGTACTAAAAATGGAACTTAGCCAACTGCCTCACATATAATAGTTCTCCTTATTAAAGGTTTTGCTTTCAGAGGTTTCAGTTACTTGAGATCAACCATAGTCCAATAATATTAAATGGAAAATTCCAGAAATAAGCAATTCATAACTTTTAAATCTCACTTCATCCCACTCTGACCTCCCGGGACATGAACCATCTCTTTGTCCAGGGTATTCACACTCTCTACATGATCCACCTGCTAGTCAACTTGGAACCCTCTGGGTTATCAGATCAACTGTCTTGTGTTCAAGTTGCCCTTATTTTATGTAATAATGGCCCCACGGTGCAAGAATAGTGATGTTGACCCATTGTTACAATTGTTCTATTTTATTACTAGTCATGATTATAAATCTCTTACTGTGCCTAATTTATAAATTAAACATTATCATAGGTATGCCTATATAGGAATAAAAACATAGTGTATGTGAGGTTTGGTACTATCCGCTGTTTCAGGCACCCACCGGAGGTCTTAGAACATATCCCCATAAATAAGGGGCAACTACTGCATACAGTTGTGTCCTGGGACCCTCCCATCTGGTCCATATTTTACATTCAGTATGCTTTGGTTAACATCGACCGGGCCCAGCCAATCAAGCTCCCTTAAGCCATTTCAAGATGTATCCCTTGCATAACTAAGTGGCTCATTCATATAGTGTTGGGAGTAGGAAGTACAGGGTATATGTCAAAGGTGTTTTTGAGTCTTCACAGCACAGAAACAGTAAAAGAGATAATTTTTTTCTAAACAATGTAAGCCAGGACATCTCCAACCTAGAAACAAAACTCTGACCTGAATGTGCCTCTGGGAACCTGCCAGTTATGTCCTGTGATGCTCAGAGAAGTGTTTTTTAATTTTCTAAAATCTATATTTAAAATATCCAAATCAAGAGTTCCCTTTTATTTTAAATTTAAACTTTTAAAATTTTTATATATCTAATTAGTTTTTCAGTTTTACTGCATAACATATTTTTAAAAGTATGAAAGTAATTCAAGCTTTAAAAAAATGATAGAGAATAAAATGCGTAAAATAAAAAGTGAGACCCCACTACCACCCACCCACACCCCAGGCCCCGGCTGCGAAGGGGAGCACTGTAACGTAATTTCCCAGGTAGTTTCTGTGCACATACAAGTCGCTTTGCTGTGTCGTGTTTTTAAAGAAATGAGAACATACCGTACATAATGTTCTACAAAATATTTCACCTTCAAGTACTAGATGAAAGCCAAAGGGAAATCAGGAGAGAGAAAGGCACATCATCTTTATGACAAGGACGATGGCGCAGCTTCCGAGCTCCCCGGGAGAGCCGAGGGCAACCGATGATGTGGCTGCCAGAGACAAAACCCAGAAAGATACCACTGGCTTGCAAGAGGCCTGAAATCGCCTGCCCTGGGTAGAAATTTCCATTGAATCGGTCAATGCTAAAATCAAAAGATAAACCACCGTTAGGAGGATGAGAGGGTGTGTGTGATCCGGAGAATGCTGAGAGGTGTTGCTGTTCTCCACCTTTTCTTGTCTCGGGCTCTTGGCAGGAGCTCCACTCGTGCGCTGTGAGAGTCTGGCATTTGCAACCTAACCGAGCGTGAGTCTCTCTCATGGAGCCTGGTCTCTGGACGTGCTGTGAGGTGGCTGACTTGAGAGAGGATCCCCCACCAACAGCCTCTGAGCCCCTGGGAGCCTCCGGTCTCCCCGCCTCTGCTCGCCCTCTGTTCCTTGCTCCATAGGCCCTTCTGCCTGGAGATTTCCCTCATCCTACAATTCTCATAACTCAGCTGCCATGATCGATGAGGCCTCAAAAGGGCTCTTAGAAAGAGAATAGTGGCATTGCCGATGGCACTAACCCTATTGGCACTGGATAATGATCTGAGTCATCGCCTGGGTGTGATGACTCCGAAGACACAAATCCAAACTGGAGATTCGGTTTTACCTGCCAGGTGGGGTTGGACAGTTTGCTCACGTGCCCTCTACCTCCCCTTCCCCAGCTGGGAAGTGGGCATAATACTGCCTTCTGGAAGTACAGGGTGTCATGAACTCCAAATGAGGTACTAAAAGGTACTAAAATGTCGTTTCTTAATATTGTAGCAACAGACTGGGAGTGAATTATTGACAGCCTCAAAGTATCTCCCCCAAAATACGTATCCTCTGAAATCTCCTGGGATGGCAGCTGGGACTGGGACCTAATGGCCATAACTTGGCCTCATACTCAAGTCCTGTGTGCTCACGGCCTGCAGCTCCCGGTGGTGTGTGTCTGCTCGATTTCCCAGCTCCCTGGCCTGCAGCAAGCCTCCAAAGGCCTCAAGCTCCTTTTCCTAAAAAGCAGTTCCTGAAGCTTCCCCCTTCCCAGGATTTCATACCATTCGGCTTCCTTCCCCCACCCCCAGTTTTTATGCTCATAGAGTTCTTAATGAACAAGTGGAACGGGAGAGTTGGACACAATGTCAGTGATTTTTTTGTTTCCCGACGAGAGTACAGACGGATGGAAGGGGGTACACATCAGGACGTTCAGTGTGCTCAGGGACCCCTCCCCAGGCGCTTTCTCTGATCTAGTCTTCCAGGATGTGATGATTGCATATCCCAGGTGAGCATACCTGTGCCCAGGGGAAGTGAAGGTGCCACGGCCAAGGCAACCGAACTGGAAAAGGGAAAGCCTCCCAGGAAGAAAGGATTCAACTCTCAAACTCTCCTGGATGGACAGTTGTCCTGGGGACTTAGGACTCACCCGTGCAGTTTATCTAGAGGTGGGCCATGTCTCCCTTCAAATGCATGTATGAATCACTTGACTCATTCTGCTTGTTGCTTATTTTTCAAATTAAAAGCCACTTATCTAATCTGGCTCTCTCCCACGCCCCTGCTTCATAGAGGGTGCTCCATCCCTTAAACAGCTTCTGCTGAAAAAAGAAAACAGATCCACCTGGGAAGCTGAGAGTCCAAGAGGTTCGCTCCCTCCCCAGAGCTCACACCTAGTCACGGTCTTGTTGGCCCGAGGCCTGCATGTCCTGACAGCGTGTCCCTTCCTCGCTCCTCTGTGCTACTGTGACTGTTCCTAACCTCAATGGTTTGGCTCCACTGTCAATCCCAAATTCCCCCCCAGCCTCTCTTTCACATTCTCCCCCACCCCAAATCGGGGCCAGCCCACTCAGGGACACCCTCTCACCACGCCCTGTCACTTGTTTGTGTTTTGTATGTGCTGTTTCTTCTGTCTGTTCCTTCTTCCCTCTGCAGGGAAATGATTCTCATTCTTCAGGGCACACTCAAGAGTCACCTCTCCCATTTGCCTTCCCGAATGCTACCCCCATCCACACGATCCTCATTAAACCCATCACCCCAGAAATATTCCTCTCCGATAGCACATGGGCCTGTCAATAGGTGTCCTTGTTCTAACAGCTCCCGATTCCTCACTTAGCTCAGTTTCTCGTTGTAGCCACCCTGTGCCTAGAGCAGTCCCCGACACACCCGTAGGGTGATCGTATTGGGGGAGGACGAAGTGGACCGGCAGGTGGCCACACCCAGTCCTCCTTAGGGAGATCTTTGGCTACAAGTCCCAAGTGTCTCCAAGCTCGGCAGAGTGACTGCCACGATAAGCCCCAGTGAGTGTGTTCTGAAGGAATATAAGAAATGTGGGAATTGATGTTTGTAAATGTGGCAGGGAGCCCCCAAGCCTTGTGCATATTTTAAATCAAATAGTCAAACAGAATGATCAATCGTTTCTTTTACGGCTCATTATTCCTGATTGACTCGTCCGCCGCATCCATCACTGAGGCTCTCCCCGGGCTGCGGTGTCTGTGCTGCTTCTGTTCGATCATGCGGCTCAGGAATCTGATATTGAGTCCTTCATGTACGATTCTGTTAAATGGAATATTGTGCAATTCAGCAAATACATTAAATATCAGCATCAGTAGATAAAGTAAGTAATGTTAATGCAGAGATTTAATCAATGATTTCCTTGGCTAATATAAAAATATACACCCAAGTATCAGATCCCTTCTCCTTCCAGGCTTAATTAGCATTCTTGCATAACTAAATAATCATGGCTCAATGGCTTGAGAAATCAATTATTCCAGAAACTGAAATTTTTAAACAATGATGCTTATTTATAATAAACATTGAACACTGCTTTACAAAATTACAAGAGTTTTAAGGCATCTATTAAATCTTGAAATTGTATCACAGGCTTTCAATTAATGGAAAAAAATAAGGTCTAAATCCAATTTCTGGACCAAAGAAAATAATTTATTCCTCAATCATTTTCATTTAGTTTGCATATTTTAAGAATAATACTTGCTATAGTTTGAATGGGTCCCCCAAAGTTCATATGATGGAAACTCATTTTTCAGTGCAGTAGGGTTGGGAGGTGGGCCTAGTGGGAGGTGTTTGGGTCAAGGCATTGCCCTCAAGACTTGATTAATGCCCTTATCTCTGCAGTGGGTTCCTTATAAAAGGAAAAGTTCAGCCCCTCTTGCTCTTCTTGCCTTCTCCCACCCTCCACCGCTGCCATGGGGTGATGCAGTGAGCAGGCCCTGCCAGACCATGAGCCGATGCCTTTCTGTTCACTATAAATCACCCAGTCTGTGGTGTTCTGTCACAACAGCACAAAACAAACCAAGACAGCACTGTTTATTAAATAATAGTGACTATGACTTCCAAAGAAATTAAGTACAACAGAGGTTTCTGATATTTGAAGGCTTAGTTTTTTATAAAAATAATTTTTAAAATATTGATAAAAAACAAGCTGTTTTAGAGTCATAATGTATGAGCCAAATGGAATGGACGTTTTAGAGATTAAAAACAGTTGAATACTGATATATGTAAATGGCACAACTCAAAATATAAAAATTCAAAGTCTATAAGCTAATAAAACTAAGGCAAACAAATGATTCATTCTAACAACAGGGCTGTATTTGGACTCAGTAGCATTAGGGTTTGTTGTGCATTGGGAACATGACCGTTGCCAGCTCACAACTTTTCTTGACCCCAATTTTCCCATATGGAAAATTTCTGATTTTCTAATTTCTGTTTTAGCTCTGAATTTGTATGATTGAATTTACATAATTTGCCCTACCAGTAAAGATATATGCACTGTTACGTCAGTAGAACTCTTTTATCTTGTTATAAGCATTTACTAATGTAATTAAAAGTACATTAATTCATTGATGCAGCAGATATTCATTAGGTGCTTGCTGTGTTTCAGGCATTTTGCAGTCACTGCAGATACATAAAACAAAGAAAAGTCCTTCCCTCGTAGAAGGACTTACATTCCAGTTGGCAAGGCAGATAATAAACAAATAATTAAAATACTTAGTGGCTGTACCTGGTTATAGAATACCTGGCCATGGAAGTGCCAGGCAAAAACAAGTAGGGAAGGGGACAGGGAGTGCAGGGAGTGTCGGAGTAGGGTGCTGAATTAGATAGGGCAGGAAGGGAAGGTCTTCCTAAGTGTTACCATTTTAATATCAGGAGTATACTTAGTGTCAAAACCCTGTGCAACATTGTCTTAAAGAAATAGGGAGTTATTTTTCTATTAATAATATTATAAGCAACAAAGAAGTAGATGCTCCCTGCTATTGATTCACCTTTGCATAGATGTTGTGACAGACTTTCTTTTTACTATTCTATCTTTGATATATTTATTATCTCTCCTAATAGATGTTACCTCATGGTCATAAAATGGCTGCTTCTATTCCAGACATCACAAATATAGAGTAGCAATGGACAACTCCCCTCTTTCTCTTTTCTTAACCTTTTATAAGCCCAGGTGTTCGCAGAACAATAACCTCTCAACCCCCACAGCTGACTTCCCCTTATATGACCATATTAATCATATCTTTCTTTTTCTGTATTCTGATAGTTTGACATCTGGGGCCTTGCTGACCCTAGAGGTACTGCTCCTTCCAGGGTTAGCCAATTCTTAGCACCTTTCAAATGCAAACCAGTGAATCCAGAGCCCACACTCCAACTACCTCCTTTATCTGTCTGTAACAGTATGGGCCACTCTCTACCTGCCCTAACCACCCCAGAACCAGGTACCATACAACAGGTACCACAGCCCTGAAATTATTCAAACTAGCCAATCATAAGCTCACCTACCTGTCTTTCTCCTTCCTTCCTGCAGAAACAATGATAAAGGCTCTCTCTGTGTGTTCCCCTCATCCCCAGCCCTTGCCTCCTAACTGGCCCCGGTGCTTCTTAGCACAGCCCCCCATTTTTGAGGTGCGTCCCTTCCTTGTGGGACCTGTGAGTACAACAGACCATCTTTTCAATGGGGATCATCTTCTGACCTCTGGTAGTACCACACTTAAATATTAGCAAACCTATATCAGAACAATGGTATGGATCAGAGAAATCACACTACCAACCTTTGCTGCAAGGGCTATGGAGAGTAAAGGAATGTTTGGCAAAGGAGAGTAGCGTTGTGATGGCTGATCTGATCCAATCAGTTTCAGTTTTGGTGTTGATCATGTAGTGAACCAAGGGGAAAGAGGCATTGTGTTAAGAAGGAAAATGAGAGATGGGCTGTTTGGTTTCACCTCCAAATCCCTCATCAGCAGGAGGGTATATTGTCTTTGGCAGCATCAATAGGTATGAGAAGCCCCTTCTACATTAATATTCTGTCCTCTTCTCATGTCCTTTTCTCAAAGATTTAGAGAATTTTTTGTTGTTGTTCCTTTTTCCTAAATTTCCAGAAGTCTCCTGACTGTAAAATTCTAGAAACACCCTTGTCAAAAATGTGAGGATTCTGGCCATTCATTCCTGTAAAATCCCAGCATTTTGAGAGGCCAAGGAAGGAGGATTGCTTGGGGCCAAGAGTTTGAAGCCCTCCTTGGCAACCAAGTGAGACCCCCTCTCTACAAAAAAATAAATAAAATAATAAATTAGCCAGGTGTGCGTGTGCATTCATGTAGTCCCAGCTACTCAGGAGGCTGGATCAGGAGGATTGCTTGAGCCCAGGAGTTTGAGGCTACTGTGAGCTATGATCATGCCACTGCACTACCATACTCTAGCCTGGGCTACAGAGTAAGACTCTGTTAATAATAATAAAAACTATAACTTGAGAGTCTCTTTTTTTTCCCCTGATCTTCAGATATATTTCTTGCTTTTAGTCCAAATTATTTTATACATTTTTCACCATTTCTATATACTTTGATTTGAAGAGGAAGGTTTTGATATTCTTTCAACCTATCGCTTTAAACCAAAAGCCCCTGAGCATGTATTTGGTTCCTATCACAGCTTTTCCTTTTGGCAGGAAGAATTGCATGGAGGAAGTATTTATTAAAGGTATGGACCAGGGAAAGCCACCATGATGATGTTATAGTATGTTCTAGAGAAGTGCTGTCATGTAGAACTTCCTGTGAGGATAGAGAGGCCTGCCCACAGTCTAATGCTGTAGACTCTAGCCACCTGTGGCTCCTGAGTGTTTGGAATGTGGCAAGTGTGAGTGAGGCACTGAAGGTTTTTTTTCTGTTTTTTTGAATGTTATTTTAATTAAATTTGAACAGCCATCTAGGGCTAGTGGCTACTAAACTAAATGGCAGAGTTCTAGATTCTCAACAGTGGGTTAGAAAAGCAACTTTTTTTTTCAAAGATGTCATTTATTATTTGGTAGTAGAATTTTGCATAAGAAAGGTGGATACCAGGTGGATACCAGCAAATGCTAAATGGGCATTTTTCATTCTTATTATTCAACACAAATGCTCAGGTTAAAATCAGAAAGCATGTGGAAAAGAATAGAAACTCAAACAATCAAAGATGGCCCCAAACAAGAAAATCTTAACATTTTGCTCTGGAAATCACAAATCAACAATCTAATGAATCATCTCAAGGAATTAGAAAAGGAAGAGCAAACCAAATCCAAATCCAGCAGAAGAAAAGAAAAGAAATAACTAAGTCAGAACAGAACAAAAATCAAAAACAAAAACAAAAAAATGCATAAGATTAATGAAACAAATAGCTGGTTCTTTGAAAAGATAAGCAAAATAGATAGACCTCTTGCTAAATTAACCAGAAACAGAAAAGAAAGGACCCAAATATGCTCAATCAGAAATGAAAAAGGAGATATTACAACTAATACCACAGAAATACAAAATATCATCTGCAAATACTATAAAAAATCTTTACATATATACACTAGAAAATGTTGAGGAAATGGACAAATTCCTGGAAACACACAGCTTCTCAAGACTCAATCAGGAAGAAATAGAACTAGACCAATAGCAAACAAGAAAATTGAAGCAGAATAAAAAATCTTCCAACAAAAAAAATGTCCCAGACCAGATGGTTTCACAGCTGAGTTTTATCAGACTTATAAAGAAGAATTGGTATCCATACTGCAGAAATTATTTCATAACATTGAGAAGAAAGAAATCTTCCCCAACTCATTCTATGAAGCCAGTATCACCTGAAACCAAAGTCAGGAAAGGACACAACAATAAAAGAAAACTACAGATCAATAAACTCTAAACAAAATAGGCACAGATGAAACATATTTCAAAATTACAAAAGCCATATATGACAAGCCCATGGCCAACATCATACCAAATGGGGAAAAGTTGAAAGCATTTCCACTTAGAACTGGAACACGACAAGGATGTCCACTGTCATCACTTCTATTCAACATAGTGCTGGAAGTCCTAGCCAGAGCAATCAGTCAAGAAAAGGAAATTAAGGGTATCTGAATGGGAAAAGAGGAGTTCAAAGTATTGCTCTTTGCTGATGATATGATCTTATATTTAGAAAACCCCAAAGATTCTGCCAAGAGACTCCTAGAATTGATAAATAAATTCAGCAGAGTTTCAGGGTACAAAATCAATGTACACAAATCAGTATCATTCCTATATATTGACAACAGTCAAGCTGAGGATCAAATCAAAGACTCAATACCTTTCACAATAGCTACAAAGAAAATAAAATACCTAGGAATATATTTAAACAAGAAGGTGAAAGATTTCTACAAAAATAACTACAAATCACTGAGGAAGGAAATTGCAGATGATGTAAACAAATGGAAAAACATATCATGCTCATGGATCAGCAGAACTGACATTATTAAAATGTCCATACTACACAAAGCAAAGCAAATATTTCTTTAGTTATGAGGATGCAAAATGCACTTTGTGTTTAATCCTCTGCACGTGTATCTAATAATCACCTTTGTTCCATTCCCCTGCTGACCAGAGAACAAGGATAAAGAGGCTTGGAGGGTAATTGTTCTGAGAGCTTTCGTCTCCTCCAGGTTTCAGCCTGGAACTATCTCATGCTTCGTTTGCTGGCTGAGCCCCACCCAATTTAACACACTCTGAGAAAGTCCATTTCTATTGAGAATGGATCCTGCCCCTAAACTTCCACAGCTTTGTTGAGTTTCTGATTAGCTGCTTGCCTCTTGCTGGCCTTCCTACTGGGCACCAAAACAGGCCCTCTGGACTGACGTTCAGCCAGTACCTGACAGTGCAGTCAAGCTGCTTGTCAAAATATTGAGATACATTTCTGTATCAGTGGATAATTGCCTCTGATCCAAAGTGCACTGTATGCCAGTGGAACCCCCCAGCTCCAGCTCCTCTACTCCTACCCTCTACCCCACAATCAATCAATCACTTGATCAATGGTTTGCATCTGTTGTGTTAGTCGGTACTTGTGCCATTTCTGCTACTCAGGATTTTGAATGTCACTTATCTCTGGTTCCTGAGCCACCTGCCAAGTGATGTTCCACTGAGAAATGCCCTCTGTCAGCTTGGGGAAACCTCCTCCTCCCTTTCTGGCCTCCTCTCTAATGTCTCAAAATGCTAACAGCTTTGGACATCTCAGGGTTTATCCTGCTCTGGTTATAAAAACATCTTTTTTGAAGTACATTTTTTTCTTAAGAAATAATACTACACTTCTAATTCTTGTGATAACTTTCTTGAAAATATTACAAGCAGTTTTCAAGGTATTTGCTGAGAACGGAAATAAATCTGTAGTACTTTGCTTCTCCATTCTCTGTTTGTCCATATTTGACTATAATTTAGAATCGAGTGAGATCCACGCTCTAATAGTCACTGCCAGGGGCAGAGTAAATATGTACAAACCTTAGGATGCATTTGCTTATAATTATCAGGCCCTTCAAAATGATCATTCCTTTTAAAATATTAATTCTACATTAATAATTATTAGAAATGTTATTGTATCTAATAACAAGTTTTTTATGATAATGAAAACCGGGAAACAATCTAAATGTCTGATGCTGGGAAAATACTTATGTAAATTATAATTAATACTTACCATTAGGTAATATTAGGTAATATATTCAGGAAGTATATTCATTAAATATAATTTAATGCCACGAGGAAATATTATTAGGTTAAGTAAAGATTAGAGGAATTGAAAAAAAAGGATAGTAAATCTTAAAAGTAGTAATAGTGGTTTCTTATAGATGATGGAATTATGAGTAATGTTTTTCTCCTATATGTGTTTTTATACTTTCTAAATATCATAACATACACATGACACTTTTTAAATCATAAAATATGTTTGGATATATATGTGGGTGTGTACATATATAACATCCCACAAGCATGGGCTGCTAACAAGCAGAGGCAAACTGAACGGGCTCTTAAGGAACCACTGACAATGATGCTTTTGAAAAAATTGTGAAAATGGTCATGAAATAATTAGTCAATGCAAAGTCAGAATATCAAGTTGTAAATTATATATACTCTCAGCTTTATTTAATTTAATGAAGGAACTAAAGTATATATGGAGAAACATTGTTTAAGAAAACATTAAAGAAGACTGAGATTATCCTTAGATATATCCCTCTACTTTGGTAATGTTTTGCATATTGATATTAATGAATGTGCATCTCCTCTAGAACTAGACAGAAATGTCACAAGGCAGGGCAGTGACCCCTTCATTAGTCACGGCACTAGTTTTTTTCCCACCATGTTCATTGTGTTACTTCGGGGTGAAGAATAGTGTGTGCTCACTGCAGACTTCATGAATACACGTCCAAATATAGTTGCCAAACTATAAATTCTTGCTTTTTCTGGTTAGCAGGATATTAAAATATAAATGTGCCAATTTTGATTGTTTGAAGCTTTCATCATTATCAAATATTTAAATAAGACACCATTTTAAAATATTATATATTTGGTTCTTTTTCTTTTTGCAAAATTCATTTTCTAAATAAAAAAGGCAAACATAGTGTCATTTGGGAATTTGATTTCTTCATGTTATTTCTGCAGAAAGGGAAAAATGAATAGAGACACTCTCAGGGCATGTGCACCTTCTGAAAATAAGCTGCACCTAGCAAAATGTGCTAAGTAAGGAACCATCTCAGGGTGAGCTTTTTTCACATCCTTCTCCCAGTGATCTCCAGTGTTCCACTTTATCAAATCCAAAAAAGTTTAAAAAAAAAAAAAAAAAAGCCCTGAGCTTAAGTTTTCCCTCCCTGCCCTTGGAGAAAAGAATCCAGTTTGTGTTTTGTATTTTTTAAATTAGTCTCTCAGACCACCGATAGCTGGCTCTGTGTCTCTCGTAGAAAACACAGTAATCGTGCACACTGACATTCTGTTCTCATGCACGCACAGAATTCCACAGACTGTGCTGCGATTCCTCACATCAGTGAGAATACAGATGAGGACAGAAGTCCTGTGAGGCAATCCGCCCAGATCTTCCCTTCATGTGAGAAAACACATTCCTCACGACCAGATAATACCAGGACTACAAAATCCACATGACTTCTGAGGGCCAGGCAGAGATTCTGCCATGTGTGACCCAGAGCAGGGAAAGAAATAGCTGCCCGGTGGCCGGAGCACAGCCAGCCTGAAGCATCGCGTCCTCCTGCAAAGACCCCCGGGGCCAATTCACTGTGGTCTACATTCAACACACACCTTGGGCCTTGGGAAAGTTATCTTTTTCTTAATCTCTGAAGATATTGCAGTCACATTGTGTTCAGATGAAAAATGATCACTCTTCTTTCATGATCATTGGTTTTCACGTAGTGCTGTTATTGTGAATAACTGAATCACCACTGAAGAAATCCACTGGCAGGATAAATTTCAGATTGTCACTGTAAAGTCATTATTTAAGAACACGTCTAATATTTTTCTTTCTCTCTATGCAAGTCGGCTCTATGTTTGGAAACAAGATTTCAACAGCTTGGAGACATGTGTATTCATTTCCAAATCTCTAATAATTTTCTCTCTTTCTGAAAATCCCCAGGGTGGAAGTGTGGGAGAAAAATAAATGGAGGTTAAAAGTAAGCACAGATCATGCTCAAAAGTGAGAAAAATTTCACATTTCAGGTGACATAACAGAGATAACAGAATAGGAAAAAAAGAGAGAGACTAAATTTATCTTATAGGTGATGCCAAAGAGCTATTTGCAGAAGATGTCCTGATGTATAAGAAGTTGCATCCATTGACAAGTCAGTGTTAAGTGGTTTTTCTTGGTTGTTATTGTTATTTTTTGTTTATTTGTTTTGAAATGGGATCTTGCTCTGTCACCCAGGTTGGAGTGCAATGGCACCAGCATAGCTCACCATGAACCCAAACTCCCGGGCTCAAGTGATCCTCTCACTTCAGCCTGCTGAGTAGCTGGGACTGCAGGTGCGAGCTGGAGCTGGGATTATAGCCGTGAGCCACCACACCCAGCCAGTCAGTAGTAATTTAAACCCTTGGTCAGGGTAAGGCTAAGGGATTGTTCCGAGATAGAGGGATAGAGAAGCCAAACAAGGGTGTCAGTGGGCTGCCTCAGGAGGGCCTGGTGTGTGAGGAGCAGTAAGTAGCTCAGTGGATGATGGAGAAATCAAATAACAATCATTTTCATAGTTGCAAAACTTACAGGAACCACAGTTTTCGTAAACACGAGATTGTGGTACAGACTGCAGATAAAAATACTCTGATGATTGGTGACAGGCAAGCTAGACCCTATGCACATTATTATAACAAGCTGGTTTTCCTTATACAAGCACCTTTTAAAATATAGTAACTAGGTTTCTAAAGGAAAAAAGAGAGATTGTATTTTCACAGTGATTATATTGCTTGTGAATTACATGATTGTCCCCTGTGTCTCTTCTTCACTGCAATCTCATGCACTGTATAAAGATGCATCTTCTTATCTTGTTAGTAAAGGTTATGTTACAGATGGTTGTCTCACCCATATCCAGGCTGTGTTTAAAGGAAATAAAAAGGAAGAAGAAAGCAGAGCTCAAGGTAGATGATGCAGAATGTCTAGGCTGCCCCCAAACCATTTTTCCTGGGTGTGCACCTCACAGTAGCATGGGGCTCAGTGCACGCCAGGCTACGAATGAAGCACGAGGTGATGGGAAGAGACTGCATACGCCAGCATCTCAAGGTTTATGTAAAGATATGTCATCCATTAACTGATCATTTTCTTAATCATCAGTTACTTATTGAGCACCTAATGTACTCTAGACTTGCAATAACAATAGAAAATCTCTATGTCTATCTAACCTACCTACCTGTTCATTATCTATCAATATAGAAAGATAGCTAGATCTATGTATATTTGTGTGTATCTATCTATCCAGCTATCGTCTATCTCTGTCAATTGATTGATCTCTCTCTCTCTCTCTCTCTCTCTCTCGTATACACATCTATAGTACCTATCTGTCTGTTTTGTGAGCACTGGCAGCCTCTTGTGTGCCAGCACTGTGAGAGGTACTATAGGTACTGACAAAAAAATCTCCTGCCCTCAAAAGGCTCTCAGGGTCCTATTTAGCAAAGTTAAGAGGAAGCATCTCCCTTCACCTGTGTCACAATGTCACTTGCCTCCATTCCAGAGAATAGATTGTTGATTCCCTTCTCAGATGCAGTGTCAGTTGTCACATTTTATTAAAATGTTTGTTTTGCCAACTGCTCCTCACATCGTTCTGTCAGTACCACTCGTTTTGCCTGGTACAAAAGAGCCTCGCGACACGTATGTCCTCACCACAGGTTTGGGCACTAGCTCGGCTGTGCATAGGCCTGCGTGAACATGGCCACAGCAAGAAATAATCATTGTGTAACAGACAAAATGGTTCCATCCAAGTCATCTGGATCTGCGTTACTCTCAATGCAGAATGCTAAGGGACATTCATACTTGTAAGGATTATGTACATGCTGAATTTTACTCGTTCCCAGGACACTTCTAGGTCACTTTTTTCTGCTCAGCTGACATATAATTCAAAAAGGAAAAATCGCTTTTATCTTCACACCAGAAAAACAGAGCATGGAAAAAAATGGTTTTCTCTACTTATCTAAGGTAGCATTGCCCAATGGACAGAGCATAGATGTAGATTCAGATGAACTGGGTTCCAGCCCCCCTTCCACCTGTGATGGTCCTGTGACTTGGGGCACGTGGCTTCGTCAGCGAGCATCAGACCCTCCTGTGGGAAGCATGTAATAATGGTGTCCACCTTGCTGAGAGGACTGAATGGATAATATGAGATAGCTGAGTGGCACATTGTAGGCACAAAATTACTAAGAGTTATTAGTATTATGATTAATTTAAAAGAAATACATACTGACAGATCACTTACTACTATTTCATTTTCTTTGGTGAGTATTGTTACAGTATATGCATACCTACGGTCCCCAATCCCCGGGCTGCAGAGCAGTACTGATCCATCCATAGCCTGTTAGGAACCAGGCCACACAGCAGGAGGTGAGCGGCGGGCAAGCAAGAGAGAAGCTTCATCTGTATATACAGCTGCTCCCCATCACTGGCATCACCGCCTGGTCTTCGCCTCCTGTCAGATCAGCAGTGGATTCAGATTCTCACAGGAGCATGTAAACTGTGCATATGAGGGATCTAGGTTGCGCATCCCTTATGAGAATCTAATGCCTGATGATCTGAGGTGGTGATGCTAGCGCTGGGGAGCGGCTGCAAGTACAGACTATCAATAGCAGAGAGTTTTGACTGCACAATAAACGTAATGCGCTTGAATCATCCTGAAACCATCCTTCCCACTCCCATCAATGGGAAAATTGTCTTCCATGAAACAAGTCCCTGGTGCCAAAAAGGCTGAGGACTGCCTGATGTATATAATACCAATATCAGCATCAACAATCTAAACTAGAAACCCCAAATCCACCAAGTGACAGACTATTATGTTATATTAATCGTAGAATTGCTCAAAGAAATAATATGTAACCAATTAAGATGATGTTTATCAAATGAAATACTGATTTCATGCTAAGGGGCAAAACAAAATGCACAACTTAATTAAAGCATGATGGCAACTATGATCTAAAACTGTCTTAGAGAAAAGTGAGAGGAAATACAATAAAATGCAAACAACAGTTTTTCTGGGTATAAGGAATTTGGGAAAACATTTTCTTCTTATATTCCATTTTTAAATTCCTACAATTAGCATATTCACATTTAAAATAAACAGTTTTATACAAGAGTTACTTATCACTATGCAAAAAAACACATGTTGTGTGTTTGCTTGAGAAAAGTTGTTTCTGTGTTGCTGTCCTGAGGCAGCAGGAAAGAGTGTTCCCAAAAATGGGCTCGTAAGCTTCAGAAACTCAAACACCGTAAGAGACCGCCCTGGGGTGTATGCAAACATGGGGAGAGGATGGAAGAGATTTCTTGCAGGCCTTCATGACAGTCTCTCTTCAGATCCCACATAGAATAAATTCATTATATCTTCACATATGAACTCTACATTCCCTCCCCGGGGACAATTACCTAGGAAGAGAGCATTGGAGTTGAAATCTTGCCTGATGTTTTGTTCTATCTTTGTGAGTTTTATCCAGTCTTTTTACTGTTTTGGCTGGTATGGACCTAAGACTTCATTCACTGGTGTGTGGGGCAGAGACCACAACCTGCCAGAGACATTCCCAGTGTATTTAGGGCAGAGCGAGCTCCTTAACTGCCAGGGAACATTTGAGAAACTGTAATAGAATGGTCTGGAAGTTTGAATTAGTTGTTTAGTCACCTCTCCTGGGTCAAGAAACCCAGTGGCAAGGAAGTTGAGATGATAGAATTTGGCCACAACTGAAGTATAGACAAGTGGTGGCCTGGACAGCTCCTAAAATAGCATATAAAAATAGATTCATGGGGAGATAGAAGCATCTCTTAGAGAAAATTATCACACATCAAAAAATATAGCCCATTGGGTCAGCCCGTCACCCTTGGTTTGAGAAATCTCTGGATCAGGAACACAGTGAGGCTGTGCCTGATGATATACTAACCTGGCCTTGCCAGGACCGTGGTTAAAGAAAATGTGGCAAGAAGACTCCTGTACCGTGTAATTCCTCTCGCAGAGAGTTGCTCAAAGCTTAAAGGAATTCCCCTGAGAAACCCAGAGGAAGAAAAACACCGGCATTCAGGATTTGCAATTTGCTTGCCGGTGGAGGTCAGCCCCTCCCAGTTGGGTACCAGCATCTTGGGCATTGACGTTGTCAGTTGCCAAGGCAAAACTCTGTTGCCACAGCCAAGGGCTGAGAGAGAACAAACCTGCTAGAGTGGTCCCTGTCTCAACGCCCCTAAAATAGACAAGTTAGAGGCATCTTCTGAGGGTAGAGGGTTAAGTTCTTAGGTCATTGGCTTTCATAGGAGCTTGAGATACATCAATGAACACAATTGACCAAGTGACTTCAAGGAGCTTATATTCCACTAGTGGAGAGAGAACATGAACAAATCAAATATGTAATATAGTGTGAGATTCAAGAACGCTAGACCAACTAGGTGTGCTATCATGCAATCGGTGCTGGAGAAGGCAGAGACCTGACATTCAACCACCCTAATGAGCTCAAGTCATTTAAGAGAATTACACAAGTTTACATTGTGAGGAAACCTAGAGCAAATTTTTACTTCATTTGCAAAATAATTCTGTTATAATATGAAAGATATTAAATGTGGTAATTTAAAATGCACTGTTATTTCCAAATAATTTGTTTTATCGTAAGACATCGAGAGGTCATTAATTTATAGTAAATGTCATTAATGCATAGTAGAAATGGTGTAAAATATTTGTGGCAAATTTAATTAATACCACAATGACTGTAATACAGGAAATCACCTTGATTTTATATTTTAGTTTAGGAAAATCTGCAGGGATTTTTTTGTTTGTTAGTTGCAAAAGGAGTGTGTAAGTCTGCCATTAAGGAATCGTACATGCTTATTTATTGAGCGTGTAAAATGCCCGAGTTTCCCTGGATGCTGGGACGAACATGAGGGGTGAGGCATGGTTGCTGCCTTCAGGCACTTCACGATGGAGTGTTGGATTTGAAATCCCAGCAGCTGATTTCTCTGTAATCCCATTTCTAATAGTGTAGGTGAGACTAAATAAATAAATAATAAATAGGTAGAGCCTTCTCATGGCAAAATTCCTCTGTCTATGTGTCACCAAGAATCTAGTGAAGGTGTCGGGCTCTGTGAGCCAAAGTTACTCCAAGGATCCGTTAGCGGCCAGCTCCCCGTGGAGCTGTGCGTCTGTTCGCACAGGCCACCTTTCTGCTGCCTGAAGACCAAGGCCAGGAGGGGGTTGCTGTCTCTGGAATGTGGATGTTCAGCTTCTGTGGATGCTGCGGAAGAGTTTTCTAAAGGTTTTCATCAATTTGGCCTCCTGCCAGCCATGCATGAGAACTCCTGTGACTCGGCAATCTCATCAGTTTTTAGAATTGTGAGACTTTTCAATTTTTGCTAACCTAATGGTCATGGTCTTAATATTCTCCTTTTTCCCTATCTTCCCCTCCCCATATTAGTAGTGACTGGTACCCCTGTTATCCTACACTAGGGCCATTTCCATTTCTCTCCTCCCCATTAGAACCTGTTCCCTACTATCTTTGTGTAGGAAAAAAATCTGATGACCAAATCTTTTAAAAATGCCCACAACTGAAAATCGCCTCCTGGGCTCCTTTGTCTTAGGTACTGATGATGCCGGTTCAGGGGCAGATATCAGATGTCAGGCTGGTCAACGTAGATGCAAAATATTGCACAACCCGTATTCCTCCCAGTGGTAACTAACGAGATCATTGTTCCTAGCCTTCATGTTGTGGTCTTTTCAATGGCTAGTGACAAAAAATAATAATCAGTAAGTAAAAGGAAGAAAAATGTTTTTATTACCCTGTAACTAAAAATCCATATTATCCTTTGGATTCCAAAACTGTCCTGGTAGATGTTATTTTAGCAGAGAAATCTGTAATTTTATTGACTAATTTGTGGCTATGTAAATTTTTATTTCTGTGTTCTGAAAGTAAAAACTTGTGGCCGGGCGCGGTGGCTCACGCCTGTAATCCTAGCACTCTGGGAGGCTGAGGCGGGCAGATTGTTTGAGCTCAGGAGTTCGAAACCAGCCTGAGCAAGAGTGAGACCCTGTCTTTTCTAAAAAAAATAGAAAGAAATTAATCGGACAACTAAAAATATATAGAAAAAACTAGCCGGGCATGGTGGCGCATGCCTGTAGTCCCACCTACTCGGGAGGCTAAGGCAGGAGGATTGCTTGAGCCCAGGAGTTTGAGGTTGCTGTGAGCTAGGCTGACGCCACGGCACTCACTCTAGCCAGGGCAACAGAGTGAGACTCTGTCTCAAAAAAAAAAAAAAAAAAACTTGTTTTTTTGTTTTTTTGTTTTGACATTTTCCCTTATTTCCCATATGGCTCTGTTGGATTTCTTATTTAAAGAAATAGTTTAATAATTTTACCTTCTTAATTAAACACTGGTGATTTCCTGCAATAAAGAACTATTTACAAAATCCTATGATAAGAGTTACTAAACATTATGAACAAAGTTGAAAGCAAGCAGCAATTTAGAATATAATATTTGCAACATATGACAAATGATTAAAATCATTGATTTATGAATCTATCTTAAAGCTCAATGGGAGAAAAAGTCATAGGGTAGAAAAACATGGGTAAAGTATTTAAAAACACAATTTATAAAAAATAAATAAGAATAGCTAATATAAAAAAACTTTAGGCACAATAATAATCTAAGAAACTCATATTAAGAAGCAGTGAGAATACATTTTTAAAAATCTATCATATTAGAAAATATTAGAGAAAATAAAGCAGTATTGGAAAATATGTATAATCGGGCATTAATAAAACAGATATTGATAAACAGCTGATGGGAAATTGGAACTTCACTTGCGGACAAAGAAACTGGGCTTTGAACTTGCTTCATCCACTGTCGTGACTTACTGAGAGACAGCACACTCTGCTCTGCCACATATTGCCCCTGGACAGCTCCAGAGGTCGGTATGCTTTGGGAGAAAGTTTGATTCCTAATGACCTCTCTGAGCAGAAGTACTTGAAGCAGAGTTGATTCACCCTCCTCTTGAATAATTTTTGTATAACAACTTTATTGGGATATAACTCACATATCATGAAATTTACCATTTTAAAGTATGCAGTTTGGTGTTTTTTAGTATGTTCACAGAGTTATGCAAACACCACTACTGTCTTACTTGAGACCATTTTTAATCCCCCAAAAGAAACCCATACTCATCAGCAGGGACTTTCATTGCTCCCAGGGTTAATTAGACCTGGAAAGAGAAAACATAAATCCTCTTTAGAGACACACACCCTGGACTTTTACAATTCCCAAAGATTTATATGAGTCAAAAATTACCTCAAAAATAAAAAGTCGATAAAACAAAAAACAGAAGAAAACAATCCGATATGAGAGAGAATAAGCACATACCACAAACAGCATTTTAGACCCTAAAGAATTCAGATATAAGGGTGATCAGAAACAGACTAGTAAAGGAATATGTCCAAAATATCCGAAATGTAAGAAAAGTAATGGAAAAATACAGGAAAGCATAAAAGACTATTATAAATATCACGACTTTAAAAATAAGATTTTAGAAATAAAAAACATAAACATTGAAATAAAAATATGGCTTGGTTAAAAAATAGATTAGATATAACTGAAAATAGAATTAATAAATTAGAATATACATTAGAAAAATTCAACAAAATGCAACACAGGAAGAAATAGAAATTTGAAAAATATGGAGAAATGAATTTCCATGGACGTGTAAGGAGCAGATCTGATATACATCTCACTGGATGTCGGAGGCATGAAGAGAAAAACTGTGAAAGAGACAATTCTCAATTTTCTAGGATTTGATGAAGATCTGAATCTTGAGATTTTAGTGTCCAAAAATTCTGAACAGGATGAATAAATAATCTTAATCCTGAGATTTCAGTGGCCAAGAATTGTAAGCATAACATATAACCAGGAAATCCGCAGGTGCACAATCACAGCGAGGCCGTAGAACTACAAAGCAGGTGGGGGAGAAAACAGTCTAGCTGCACAAGGACAAAAATTACATTGACAGCAGACATTTTTAACGACACTAGTGGAAAACCATGACTTAGTAAAATAATACCATCATAATAGTATGAGAAAACCATCAGCTTGTAATGCTGTACCCAGTGAACTATCATTCAAAGATAGTAAAAACAAAATGTAATGCGCAGACATGTTAATTCATCATCATCTCTCTGGTGGGGAAAAAAATATTTTGAACAGGGTGGTTTATAGAGCTGCCTCCAACTGAATTGATAATGTTTCACTTCTTTGCCTTTACTTTACACAATTGCTATGCAGCAACTGGAAAAAATGAGCTAAATTAAAATATGCTTGTATCATAATAGCTCAAAATATATTGCTAATTATAAAACAATTTCAGAACATTATAGATAGTATATACTTGTTTATATATAAAATAAATATTACATATTCTATATAGATATATCTATATTAAATGCCCTGAAGAATGTTTGGAAAATATATGCAAAATTAATCATAGTGGTTACCTGAGGGGAAAGAAAGGAATGGGTAAACCTGAAAGGTAATTTACACTTACATGTTGCTTTCATTTTTTATAAACATAATATATGCAAATATGACTTGTATACCTAAAAAATAATTTTAAAAAGAAGAAGAAAAATAAAACTAGTAGAGCAGAGAGACTTTGAAGTAAGGAAAAATTAAAACAAACAAAAAAAACAAGTTTAAATTTTTCATCCTCTGCTGCTAGCTAAGTGATTTCATACATATTAGTTAACTCTACAGCAGAGCGGAGAGTGTATTGTATTTTCATCTGTATCCCCAGCTCCCTAGCACTTAGCATATAGTCAGGCATATAGCAGACAAGCCACAAATGTTTGTTGAATGCACAAATCTCAAAATCTCAGTTACCCGCCACGAGGATTAAAAAAGACAGCATATGAGACATGCTTGATACACAGTAGGTACTGCCCAAATGTTAAGTCCCTCCCTTTTTTGTGCAGATGAACTTTTAAATCTCTCTGTAGATGTTTTCTCATTTGCAAATTCTAAAAGGATTTAAATACTGCATATCTCTACCTAGTTACCTTCCTCTTTCACAGCCTTGGTTATTATGGTCTCCACCAGTTCAGCACATTGGTCTCTAAATGCCAGTATCACATAAATGTCTTCTGTTTTTTTCCCAGATCATCTACAATTGGCTGTCAAGCTTTGCACATTTTATTTCTGAAATGTTCATCAAATTTTGTCTAGATGCAGGAAGACCACCTGCACCCTCTCTTGCTGGGTGAGAGCAGCACTCAGCAGATGCTCCCACCACTGGTATCCCAACAGCAGACGTCATGATTCCATTCCCCCATAACGACATTGGACAGTCTTTGTCAACACACATGCTTGTCATGAGCATGAGAAAACACTGCAGAACCACACTGGAAATCTTAATGAGTAGGGAAATGATGTTCTGTCACATTGATGCACCATCTTTTAGGTTGTTTCCAGTTTTTCATTATTAAAGTTAAATGTACAATGAGAGTTTTAGAAATATTTGATGGAAATTCATAATTTTCTTGAGATAGAGTTGCTACAAAATGAGTCTTAGTTCTGGAATTATAGGATCAAAGGAGTTGAATGTTTTTGAGAGTCTTTGTGTCAACTTGCTTCTAGAATGCTCCTACCAGTTTGTACACCCTCTCACATTAGTGTTGGAGTGTGTTGATCTTTCACCATTGCCAGCACTGAAAAATACTAAGAAAGTCATTTTCATTTGCTTTCTTTAACTCAAAAGGCAAAACCAAAACAAAACAAATTTCATAAATTTATTAACCATTTGAATTTACTCTTTTGTGGATTATCTTTCTGTCTTCTTTTGTTCTGGACATTAGTGATTTTTAATTGATGTATATGAATTCTTTGCATTTTTAGAATAATCCCCCAATGTAGGTATTTATCCTCTTTATAAATTTCAATTTTGTTTATGGTGCTTTTTCATATACAAGTGTTTTTCTTAATGTTATTTGTTTTATATCATCCAATTTTGCCATTTCTTTTGTAGTTTTTATTATTTATGTTGCCCCATCTGCAAAATCAAAAAATATTAATTTCAGTTTTCTTCTAATTGTTTTATGGCTACTTTTTAAAAAATCCATTTTGACTTTTGTTCTAGCAAGTATTTACTTTGGTGGCAAATTAGCCAAATTTTCCTGACAGATAATTTCTCCAACACAATTTATTAAATACTTCGCACTTTCACCATTGATTTAATATGTTCATTTAACAGTTATTAACTTTTATGTACACTAGGCTGTTTTCCTGGGCTTCACATTCTGAGCTATTGATCTGTTTATCTCTTCTTGCAAAATGACCTCAGTGTCATAAATACTGTCGTGATTTAAATTCATCTATTATATTTTATTATCTTGTAAGTCAAGTTCTCTCCTCACTTTCCTATATCAAAAATATTTTAGCTATTTTCGTATCTATGTCTCTATGCATACAAAGCTTAAAAATATACAGAAAGAGCACAAAGAAGCAAGTATTTGGAAAACAAGACAAGAGATTGTTTGACTATCGAAGAAGATCTGACACTCCCAGCCACACTCTGGACTCCAGCACTGTCATTTTCTGACCTACTTACAGTCGCTGCTGAGCCAGGCTAGATCAGTTATAATTCCGAGGCTGTC
Source organism: Propithecus coquereli (assembly GCF_000956105.1). Taxonomy (NCBI): domain Eukaryota; kingdom Metazoa; phylum Chordata; class Mammalia; order Primates; family Indriidae; genus Propithecus; species Propithecus coquereli. The sequence continues at coordinate 83,808 of NW_012148086.1, forward strand.
CAGCATTGCTCTTCTGCTCTGATTTGTAGCTAAAGCTCAAGGCTGTCTTTCATCTCTGCCACCTTACCCTGTGCATGCAAAAGAGGGGAAGATTGCTCCAGAGAATCCACAACTCACCCAAGGGCAAAGAAATGCGCTATGGAAGTTTTCAGCCTATGTGCAAATCTTGTAATTATAGAGCTGAACTCAAGATAGAAGACAGATTTTTTTTTTCTACCCTTCAAATCTTGGAGATCTAGGTAAGACTATGCAAATTGCTTAGGATAAAAGACAACTTGAAAGCTAGTGATTTGGGGAAGGGCACAGCCATAGAGTGTGCTGGTATTAGAGAGAGTGATTGACTGGGGCCAAGTCCTCTGAAGTGTCTAAGGCAGTCAAACCCATCACTTTCCCTCGTAATACTTTCAGATACCCAATCACTGTATCTTAGCTCTCCAGGTATTTTCAAATACTTATCATGGAAGCCTATATTCTGTTCAAAAGGCCACCATGAAAAAAAACCAATCATTTGTTCATACAGAAAATATTTACAATGTCAACAAACAAAATTTATAATTCCATATAAGAACTATGATATAGGTGAGCAGTTAAATGTTTTCACAACATAAAGTAAGAGAGGCACTGAGGGTTTGCTTACATGAGTCAGGTGTCAGAACGTGGCTGCCAGTATGGACGGGTAGGAATAACACCACACTCAAAAGCAAGACAGGGTGAAAGTTCATAGTGTTTGACAGCTCTGAGGATCAGAGGGAACTTTGAGTAACTCTGAGAGTCATGCGGCATTGTCAGAGGATCTAGTTAGAAAGATTCATCTGACAGCTTTGCATCAGGAGAATTGGAGAAGGGGAAACTGGAGGCTAAGACTGTTAAGAGAAGGTTGGAATCCAGAGGGATGGTCACGGTGCTTCAGAGTGTGGGTTTTAAGAGCCTCCTAGAATGTTGGTTATTCCGTTAGACTGAGCATCAGCGCCTCCTTTTAAGGCTTTGGTAAGTGCAGATCCTCAGCCTTTCCCTCAGACTCCTAATTCAGAACATCTGCAATAAGGCCTGAGGAGCTACACTTTAAGGATCACACTCTCCAAATAATTCTGAAGTTCAGCCATGTGCAGATGCACCGGTGTGGACCTAGGGTCCACTGTGTATACCGCTGCTTGGGGAAAGAACTCATACTGTGCCATTAGTGTCTTCTGATTTGTCATAAATAGGAACACAGATTTAAGAAACATTTTTTAAATTCTACCTTTAGATGCTAACAAATAGTTTTTCTTAAGTGATTTTTCTCATTAGAATATCATAGACTTCTTCTTTGATATTTTACAGGCTGTGGAAGCATTACAAATCTGTCACCTGAGCCAGGGACTGAGGCATTGGTTGTGTACAATCAATCAAACTTAAATAACTACAAGAGAGACAAGCTCCCTTGAAGACTGGTAAGGAAGGTGAAACTCGGTGACCACTTCTATTCTTCATCCAGCTACAAAACCAGTTCCTCTCTCCTATGTGGTTCCATAAACGCCAACACATAGTGACTCTTTGTGGCATAAAACTATTTTTATAGTCTACCTCTTCTTCCCCTCTCTCAGATAAACACACACATTGGATTATAGCCAGCAACTGAGACTAACTTTTCCATCTTTCTGGAACTGAGCATACTGCCTAAAATACTGGAACATTTTAGGCGATCAAACAAGTTACATGAGTGATAAATGCAACATGTGAGCAAGGTGGCAGAATTCAGTATTAATGCTTTAGTCCTTTTAAAAATTGAGATGCTGGGATCACACAGTGACAATGTTGAGCCATTTTCACTGTCCCAAACAAATACCAGTCTGTGTTTTGGTGTATTTGCAATGAAAACCACACTTACTTCTTCACTCACCACCTACAGACCCAAGGTTACTCACAGATACTCACCTACGATGATGGTCTGGTTTGTGTTCTTCTTCTCAGCTTGATCTGCAAAGGAGTCCCCGAGCACTGGGCTTTAACTCTTTCTACTCTCATAGACTCTGCCCTTTACTTTAGCATCACCTATTCAGAGGGTGATGCTTTGAAACTCTGTCCCCCAAGATGATTGTCAAAGTCTTAAACTAATTTTAGAACCTGATTCCTTCTCTGACATGATCTCTTAGGTTCCCTCTCCCCGCCATGTCCTCACCCCGTTTAAACGTGCTCGTTCTTAATATCACTGCTGTCTCCAGCTCCTGCCTTCCCTCACATGCTGTTAGACAACCAGAGTCCGGATTTTTTGTCCTTCCCCCACATTCCAGACAAACCCTTCAAAACTCAATGCTGGCCTCAGTTCTCCTTTCCTCTTACTCCCTGCCTAGCACATCCTACAAATTTCCATCTTGGTCTATTTTTTTTTTTTTTCCGTGCTCCTGCTTCCCTGTAAGGAGATCGGTCTGCTTGTGAAACACCATTTTTCATTCTCTGAGTACATTGTTGACTTTGCATATCAAAGAATCATTTGACAGAGTACACTATGGTTTTATTACTAGTATGGTTTCTGATTGTGTTCTGTCCACACATCATTAGTCCTGCTATTAGCACAACTAGGACCATTCATTCTCAAGACGAATAGATGTCCCAACCCAAGGCATTGAAAGATAAAGCATGCATATTCATGAGCAAACTGACTGCTCCCAAATATTTAACTGATTTTTTTTAATGCTTCTACAGTAAAAATAACTAGAATTTCAGGGCATAAGGTCAAGTCCTGGGTCACTGTCATTTCTGGCTGTGAAAAACAAATCTTGGATATCTATATAAGCTCAGAATGTGGCTTAATATCATCTATGAATTCAGAATATTCATATTTATATAACAGTTATGAAAACAATACAAGTATTACTCATATGTGATTCTGTGGTGCTCAGATTGTATCTAGCATGTGGTAGGTGCTCAGTGCACAATTTCCTTTCCCCTAAGGTAACTCATTTCAACTGATGTCTGTTTCATAAAGTTGGAGGAATTAATTTAAGTCATTTTATTTTTTCGTATATGAAAGATTTGAACATTGTGTTCCAAATATGTCGTTGGTAAGAATTATCCTTTCTGCCAGGAGCCCTGAAAGATTAACCTTACTTTGGCAATAAACTCCCATAGACAGATGTCACCCCCGATGGGTCATTGTACATGCCACATCCCACCTCAGTCAGGGGAGCTACTACAGGAGGCCCAGCCTCATCTAAAACAGTGAAATACCGTTTGCTACACATTCTGACTTCTAAGGTTATTCACTTTCTCATTTCAATTGAAATATTATCATTCAAATGAAGAAATATAGTGTGTTCAATTTCATAACGTCCCGGTATTTTGTAATTGTATGCAACATTTGTGTTTATATTTGTAAAGCTATTTCTATGTGCATTGTTTATAAATTAAAAGGTGATCTTGGAAAGAGAAAATCAGATTTTTTGTACTGAATATATGTGATTATATCCAATTCAGATTGCTCATCTTACAAATAAACTCCTTTTAAGCAAAAACACAATCTTTCGTGAGACCCTTTCAAAATCAATGTCCAGTCTCTCTCTGTGCCAAACCTCCCACCCCTCTCCAGCATGTTGTTCTGACAAATGTCTGCTCCGCAAGGACTAAACTGGATTTTTGGCATGAGATTATACAAAAGAGGGTGCACTGAGACATATTTGATTCCTCAAATCAAAGTTTCAGAAAAAAGCTATTATATAATGAGACACGAGTACTATTTTCCAACCTTAAGCTCAAAATGCCCATTCTAAAATATTAACAACACAAAACATTAGCATTAGGTCTTTGTATATTCTAGATTTCTAAGCTCCTCTCCCCTTTTCCTTTTTTTGGTTAAATACTGGAGGTAAGCAAAAGCTGTTTCTATATTAAAATACCTACAAAGTGCCAACAGTGTTCTATTCATTGTGTACTGGGACTATAGCAACGAAAGAAATACAGATGTTTACATTAAGGACCTCACCCTCCAAAAGGGGGATATAGCATCTTTTATAATACTAAGTTACGTGAACTAAGTGCTCTCTATTTATACTATACACTTACAGAGTTCTATGTGCTTTTTTGCATTAACTATTTCAACATTCTCAACCAATATTAGAGAGGTTACGTAAGTTGCCCTAAATTGTAGAATTAATAAATAATAAAAAAACATTCGGTGCAGACAGTGTGGATTTGGGGCCCGTTCTCCTACCCACATTACATGCTGTTGACTTTCGACCATGCTGTAAAATGAGCAATGAAGTTGCCTCCTGGTTTGGCTTTCATGGCATCAGTTGTTTTCTTGTTTTTTTTCTTTTCCTTTTTGTTTCTTTTACCTTTCCCCTTCTGTCCTATATTTTTTAGTCTCCTCTCCTATTCATTTTCATCTGCCTACCCCTGAAAAACATTGTTCCTGTCTGTTTCCATGGTCTTCCTTTCTTCACATTCTGGAACTCCTTCCAGAAAAACACCATTTATTGCCAATTTCAACCACCATATGTCCTGCTTTCTGGTGGACACATTCACCTGCATTTTCCAAGAGACTTTTAACTTGCCTTGTTTATAATTTAAGTCAATATCTTTCTCCCAAAACTTGCTTCTCCTACTATAAAAGCTGGACATTCCACTCACCTTGAAGTTTTGTAGGCACCGTTAACTGGTCCTACAACATGGTCCTCTACAACTAATTCACAGAGACTCCCTATATCTCACACTCAGCTTTCCTCTCCACTCCTCTGGCATCATCTTAGCTCAGCTCTCACTATCTCTTGCCTGACTTGCTCTAACAGCCCCCTGTTTCACCCCCCAAAATCCATTTCCACGCCATGGATAACACACAGGGAACTTTGTGCATTTCAAATCAGATTATTTTATTCCCTCTCTTAAATACCCACATTTGATACAGGTAAAAATGGCTACTTTAAAACATGAAAGATCTTTGCCACCATGCTCAGAATTCAATTTTGAAAGTGCCAGCCTAAGTACAGGGTGAGGTCACCCGAGGTGGGTGCGGCAGGTTAGGAACTACTTCAAGAGAAATGTAGGAATGAGCATGGGAACTGCAGGTAAAGTCAGGGGTGGAGGTCTTTGGAAAGTCTGCATGAAAGTTGATGGGAGGGAGCTTAGTACTGTTGCTTTTGAAATGTTCACTTCCATCCTTCATTATTCCAATGGAAAGCAGTAACTCACGAACTTCCTTCCAAATCAGATTCCCAGTATTTCCCAGTCCACTCCAGAGGCATCCATGTGCTCTCTTCCTTGGAAAAGAAGGAACACCTAGTTCATCAGTCACTTCTCATGTACTGATATTCTAGAGCTACTTGTCATTTTCCTGCTAGTTCTTGTTTTATACTACTGCCTTTCCTTTGTCTCCTTTCTGACACTAGGATTGGCCCACCCAATTCCATTTTCCTACCCTGATTCCATTATAGAGGTAGGAAAAGCTAAATGCTCATGTTCCCAGCCTTCACTGCACCTCCCGATGGTCATGTGGCATAAATGTGGTCATCGGCATTAGCAGAACTCTGTTGTTGCCTCCTCTTCCTTTTCGTCCTTCTTGTTGTCTTGAATGTGATATTGGAAATGCTTCAGGAAAATTGTGACTGTGAGGCTACAGAACCACCCACTTTGCACAGAGCTGTGGGAAGCAGACTAAGAGAGTGCTATGTTGGCCCTGGCTCAGCTATCTCTGTGGAGGCAAATAAAGCCATATTTGTTAATGGGATAGGTGGATGGATTCTCTGCTCCACACAGCTGAAGGCATTATTATGTACAGCCTTTCTTACCAATAAAGTATGAGGGACACATAATCATCCTCACTTCATAGACACCTTATGGCATAGAAAAGCTGAGTAAGGTAATATATCTTGGAACAAGGTTTGAGACCTCCTATCTGAAACTGAAGAGATCATTTTCCATTCCTGGGTCAACCCTGGTGTGGAATTGGGCAGTTGTTTTTGTACTTTCTTTTGGAGATGAGGAAACTTTGGCACACAGAGGCTTTGAGACTTGCCAGAACCATCAGTCACGCTCTTTCTCTGCCTCTCTTCTCCATGATTTCATATGCAGTATCACTTTACATAGCCAATCAGTAAAAAGTCTCTGTCATTCTCTTGTCAAGAAGCTATCTTAATATCAGTGGGAATTTTTGTATTATTAAAAATACAATGCTAACAATTATAGATTTTCTCTATCTTTGAAGATTCTTTTATGCATTATTTTTAAGGTATCTCAAAATAATGGGCTATTCCCCTAACGGGTATTTATCCTACCTGGAATTTGCTAAAACTATTTTAAAGATAAAAGAAAATGTGACTCTGTTTGAAAGCTGCATTTGAATTATGGCATTAGAATCATTAATTAGTTTTTTTTTTCCATTCTCAACATTTTGTAATCTGTTCACCAAGCATGATAAAGTAATTAAAATGAATGAGACTGAGAAGTTGCAGAAAAACAGATGCCAATACTAATTATCAATGGCTGAAAAAGGCTGAGAAACAATCTGAGGTATTAAGGATGATTCTTTGATGTATATTTAGGATATATTCTTTTATACTCTTATTTAAGATGTTTCAACTCCTTTATGAAAACATGCTATTAATAATAAGAAGAGACCCCTCATCTCTGAAAGTCTATTGGACCTCATCCCTTCTCTGCATCCTCATTCATCCTTTTGGATTGAGTATTCCTTTCTTTGTGACCTTCCCATTGTTTTCCAAGTGAGTTTCCATCTTGGATGCTATTCCCTGATTTGAGCTCTCATCTCTTGCTAATACCCTGGATTCACTACTGTAGCTCACATAAAAGCTCTCGCACCTCTTCCCTGGGATGAGAAGAGGCACCCAATCTCCTGCTGAGATAATAGTATGGATCTCCTTTTACATATTGGAGAATAGAACAAATCGGGGCCTTTCCTTGTCCTGGAGGAGAGAAAATTTATTTTTAAATTTTGTGTCCCTGTGTTGGTGATTCCATTTTTTCTCTCCTTTTTTTTAGGGCAGGTCTGCTAGACACGGATTCCCTTAGATTTTGTTTGGTTAAGACAATCTGCATTATTTCTTCTTCAATTTGCAGAATATTTTTGCTGCACATGTGACAGGTTTTTTTTTATTATTAGTTTTATTGGTTTTGTTTTATCCTTCAACACTTTGTTGTACCATTGTCTCCCTGCTTGCATGATTGCTGATGAAAAATCTGTTGTAATTCTTATCCTTGTTCTGTAGCTAGCTTTGTTTTTTTTCCCTCTTTATCCAAGATTTCTTTTGGTTTTTGGAAGTTTAATATGATATGTCAGATGTGTGTGTGTTATGTAGGTGTTAATCCTGATTAATACTGTTTGGTGGTCTCTGAACTTCTTAAATCTGTGGTTGAATTTGGTGGTTTAGTTTGGTGGTTTGGGAACGTTATATGCCATTATTTCTTCAAATTTTTTTTCTGCCTCTTTCTCTCTTTCCTGTCAGCAATTGCAACTATCTGTATGTAACACCATTTGATTGTGTCCCACAATTTCAGGATGTTCTGTTATGTTTTTGGTTTTGAATTTATTCTTTTTTCCCTTTGCATTCTAGTTTGGGAAGTTTCTATCAACTTATCTTTGAGTTCTCTAATTCTTTTCTCAGCCATGTCCAATCTACTAATGAACCCATCAAAAGAATTTGTCATTTCTATTGTTATATCTACCATGTATATTTGGTTATGTCTTATAATTTCTGTCTGCTAAAATTACCCATGTGGCTTTGCTTGTTGTCATTTGGTCCAGCTTTTCCATTAGAGCTATTAACATATTAAGCATACTTTTCTTTTTTAATTCCCAATCTTATAATTCATAGATCTGTATTGTGTGTTGGTCTAGTTATGATAATTGCTTTGTCACTTTGAATGGAATGTTTTCTTACCTTTTAATATTCCTCATAATTGTTTGGTAAAAGCTAGACATTTAAAGAACAGGGGATGTGAGGGGAAGTTTGGTATGTTTGGAGAAAAGCACGTTTCCTTCTGTGAGGCCTTAAATGTGGAGATTTGTGCCAATCTAGTCAGAAAGTAAGCTGTGTTTGAAATCTGCTTTCGCTATAAGCACCAGAGCTTTTCACACACTCTACTGGTACCTTTTTTGGCTCCTGCCTAACTTTGAGTCTCCCTGTGTGCTGCTTCCCAATTGTATTCCACTGTTACTTTTACTGACTCTGGTTATATTGGTTGTGGTTGGTGGACAAAAAGAGATTCTTTGATGTTCATATTAAGCCTCAGACTTAATCAGGTATTGAAACCTGGGTCCTGGGCATGTGGCCTTCACAAATGTTTCTGTCCCTTTTGCTGGGGTAAAAATTCTTCCTCTCATCATCGTCCCTCTTTTCTTTTCCCAAGTTGCCATGGTTAGTGGTTTTAAAGCTCCTTTTCCTGCAGATTGAAACTTTTGTTGCTTAGAGGACACTGGAAAGAAGCTTCTGGTTAAAGATTTTGGTGCTGGTCTCTGTTCCCATCTTTCAGTTTAATGGATTCCACCAATGTCTCAGGGAAGATTTTGATAATTCTCGCTGAAAATTAAGCCTTTTCTTCATGAAGGAGCTAGTTGGAATTAGTCAGAGTGAATTTGGCAGTGGCTGCTTCTTTCCCCAGCCCCCGGCCAGCACACGGTGTGTGGGTGGAAGCAGGGCGGCAGTTAGGGGTGAGATTTCTCTAGGTTCTTCCTTGTTCCTCTTTGTGAAAGTTAGGTGGGTTTCTGGAAGGAAAGCTTACAAGAGGGTGGGAATCTCCCCTAGGACTACACCCCTTAAAAGCTTCACACTTTCACACTAGCCCACTCTTAGCCTCCTAAAAATTCTACAAAGTATTTATTTTAATTTTTCTATTGGCTATATGGTATACAGCGGTTTCCGCCTCAGGTGAGAAAATGCTGGGGCCTTTTCCCCAAATGTCAGGATGTCAGGTTGCCCTATACCATCAGTTTTCTGCTGGGTCCAAGAAAAGTCATCGATTATCACTTTGCTCAGATTTCTTGTTGTTGTAATGATGGAAGTGACAACTCCCAAGCTCTTTACATGTCGGAGCTGAAACTGGAAATCCCTATATCTATAGTAAAAAATTAGTACTCTACTTAATGTTATTCTATTTTACATCCAACATCAAGGAAACAACATCCGTATACAAGAACTCTGACAATTTACCATTAGAGTTTTCTCTATCACCCTCACTTTACACAGGGGCAGACTAAATCACATGGAAAGAAAAAGTAAGTGGGTGCATACTACATGATGAATTACTAAGGGACCTTCAAGAAAGCTGGATTTATATGGATTTTTCCTATAAATTACAGCTTGGATACTTTTAGGCAAAACAGAGACTACAAGCCAAGCAAAACAGAGACTACAAGCCATTAATTTCAATCTGTTATATGTTCCACAAATCAATGAATTTAAAATAATCATCTGCAAATGAAGTTATCTTTAGCCCTCTCAATGCAGATAATTCAAGATTTAAAATATGAATTAGTATCTTTTGTAATTCAGAGAGCACTTAACATGACAATTAAATGCAAAATATGGTTAGGTGCTATTTGGGATATACTCTACCATCATGGTGGCTTATGGTCTTTAGGGGAGAAAGATGCATATATATAGAATACAAGAGAGTGTAACAGAACTCATGGTCATGAAAGTGCTAAATTCAGGCCCATTATGAAACATATCTGCTTACAGGCTCAATACTGAAATATTGGAATTATGAGATGTGAGAGTGCCCAGTCCAGTCCAGGTCATTTTGAAAGAATCATACAGAGGGCTCACACTATCCTGGAGCCCACATGGATGGAATTTTCCTGAAAGGTTAAAAATAAAAATAAAGAAACAATCTAAAAATTGCCATTAAGTAACAGAAAACAAATATCATTAGGCCTGGAATTAAGCAGGTAACCTGTAACATTGGTGTTCCCACTGAGCTGTCCTGGGCAAACCCCTTAACCTGCTTCCCTTACATGCAACATTAGCACAGACTATCATGTGTCTGGGTCTGTGAGGCCTCCCAGATGAGCTTGAAAGGGAGCAGCGGCCAACTCAGGGTTTCTACCCACACGGCTCCTTTCCTGTTTTCTGCAGTGCTGGGAGGTGGTTGCTCGAGGTGGTGGTTACCCTCATGCACAGAGTGCTGAAGGCTGCTTTTGGTGGGAATTCAGTCAGTGACCAACAGGGCAAAGTGAAACACTAATTCTTTGTAAGTAATAAGGAATTTTTAATACCAAATTTTAATACCATTTGGTACCATATTAGACTGACTCACTGCCTGGGAATATTCAGCTTGCTAAAGAGGAGTCTGGAACACAGATGGAAACCAGTTTCAGGAACACATTGATAACAGTAGCACTTAAATTATAAAACATTTTGGGCATTTGAAAGGGAAAATTTGGAGTGTGTGTGTGTTGGAATTGAGAGAACATTAGATAATCCTAACTTAGTAATTAAGCTTCTTAAGTTATTTTCACTGAAAAAGGAAGTCTCAGTCCTACAGTTTATAGCAGATTTGCCACTTCTAACCTCTAATCTAAACTCAGTGTCTACTTTTCTTCTCTTCTCCTCAATGAATGCCAGCTAACTTAATAGAGCCAAAGCAAATCCCACTGGTAATATTCTTCTGAAGAAGGTATATACCAAGCATACTAGCTCATGCGTGACCTAAATCACTACTGTATGCACATTGCTCCAAGATCCTTAATGTGTCCTTGGCCCAGAGAAATCCCTGCATATGCCATGTGACAGCTTATATAGAGTTCCATTCTCATAAATATTTCTTAATCTCAAAAATACTCTTGAGATTCTGAGTATGTCTGTGATTCTATTACAAAACACATCATGCAGCATTCAACCATTGTCAATATCACTCTTTTTCTTTTGTTTTTGGAACATAACCAATGTGTTAACAAATATCAATTTTCAATGCATCTATTGCTCCATGAGTGAATTTCTGAAAGGCCATAGAAGAACCCGATACTTTGATTTCTAAAGATTTAGAACTTTCTTCTTTGTAGCAAACTAAATCTTGGTTTTTCCATTCACACTGGGAATTTTAACACAGTTACATTAAAAAAGGCAAAATTAGATGAGACACAACATTTATTTAGTGCTATTAATAGCTACTGTCATTCTGTCATTAAAAGTTCACCATAACTCTATCACATAGGCTGTGCCATTTCTTATTTCAAAACGAGGCTGCAGCTTCAAATAGATCTAGCACATTGAAGTCACATGGGTAGAGCGTAGAGGATGTGGGATGTGGGCTTTACATGAAAATCTATACTCTGGTTTCTCTTCAGATAGAATAAATCTTTTGCCTTTTACATGAAGATCTGCAGGCCTTAGAGCCTACACATGTGAAGTGCATTATATTCCATTAAAATCTGAGAGGGTTTTATTATACCTACCAGAAAAATGAAGGGGAACAGAAATTCCTAATGCATCCTATTTTAAGAGATAAAGCATTTATTGTCATTGCAAGACATGCTTATGTTTACTGGGCACTTCAGAGATGAAGGAAGCAAGGCACAGTGTGGCCTTTGTCCTTTCAGAGTGGGCTCTTCCGTCTTCTCCTTCTGGAAAACTCCCACTCAAGCTTAATGCCTCACTGAAGCACTACCCTTTCCCTGAAGACTGGTGGTTAGTGGCTCTTTCCCTTGTGTTCTCAGGATTAGGACTACTTGTTGTACATCTCTACACTGCCCCCGGCACCTCGCTCAGAGACTAGAATACAGAAGAAGTGTGATAAGTGTTTGAAAAAAGAAAAAAAATAGATGATAATCACTGCGGGCTTGACAACAGTATCCATGTGCCAAAACATCCATTTGTTGACAATTCATTTTACTATTATTTTCTTCTTTAAATTCCCCATGTGTTAATGAGAAGCACTTCAGTTAAGTGCTTAATAAACAGGCAATTACTAAACAGACATTTAAGGGCCTGTTCTATTATTGCCTCAAACATAAAATGATCTAGCATGAAGTATAAATAAAACCTGACATTCGGTACTAGAGATTATTCTGTAATATAGGTATTATTTGTTTTGCAGTTGCACACTTTGTTAATTGACTTAGGGGTGATAGATGAAAGATTAGTATAAATAACCCCTTTTTAAAGCTAACTAACATTTAGTGAGCGAGACACACAATACTGGGTTAACAAATTTGACCAAGGAATCATCTCCCTTGGTTCATTTATATATGAGTTTACTAATTTGTTCAGACTAAACTCAAGTCTAGAAAACAGTAATGTGTTGTTGCAGGTGGACCTGAGAGGGGCCTTCTTATTGTCATAATTTCCTCATTTTTCTGTACAATTGTGTCTTTTCTCCTACTTAGGTTATCAGTTAATCCTGATGGAAGCCCCCGATTCTCGGCAATTCAGCCCTGATTTCCAGTGGGATGTGGGTTACGTTCCTGGATGCAAACTGGAAGGTAGTGACTTAGAGCATTTGTTGTTCTCCAAACCCTGGAGGTAAGCTCTGGACAGACACCATGTTAACCCAAGTCATCATTGCCCTCTTCCTCTACCTCTCAACAGGTTATTGCAAAGAGATTGGATCTGGAGGTCAGACAGATGTGGGTTGAAGCCATAGTCCCCCGATTTACTAGCTGTGCTACTGGTGCAGTTTTCTCAGCTTCTTGGGGCCTCAGTTCCTCTTCTGTAAAATTGGTGTACAGGAGGCACATAAAATAATCTGAAATGTTTTTAAGTTTTCATTTTTTCTAAACTCCTAGTAATTGTTTTTAGTTATCTTTAAACATTTTATTTTTATCAAAAGAACACAGGTATGGGCTTTAAAAATAAAACAAGAATTTTGCCCACTTTTTAATGTTTTTGTTTATTTGTTTCTTGCTGATTTGCTCAAGTTCTTTATAGATTTTGGTTATTAGCCCTTTATCACATGTATAGCTTGTGACTACTTTCTCCCATTCATTGTCTATGCTCTGTTGATTATTTCCTTAGCTGTGCAAATGCTTTTTAATTTAATCAAGTCCCACTTATTTATTTTTGTTGTTGCCATAATTGTCATTGGGTTCTTAGTCATAAATTCTTTGCCTAAACTGATATCTAGAAGTTTTTCCAACATATTTCTTCTAAAATTCCTTATGGTTTCATGCCTTACATTTAAGTCATTTATCCATTTTGAATTAACTTTTGTGAGTAGTGAGAGATATGGATCTTGTTTCATTCTTCTGCATGTGGCTATCCAATATTCCCAGCACCATTTGTTGAATAGGACTTCTTTTCCCCAGTGTATATTGTCATCTGCTTTGTCAAAGATCAGTTGGCCATATGTGGATGGTTTTATGTCTGAGTTCTCTGTTGTGTTCCATTGGTCTATGTCTCTACTTTTGTGCCAACACCATTTTGTTTTGGTTACTATAGCCATATAGTATAGTTTGAAATCTGGTAACATGATGCCTCCAGATTTGTTCTTTTTGCTTAAGGTTGTTTTGGCTATTTGGGCTCTTCTCTGGTTCCAAACAAAGCATAGAATTATTTTTTCTAGATCTGTGAAATATGATGCTGGTATTTTGATGGGTATTGCATTGAATCTGTAAATAACTTTAGGTAGTATGGACATTCTAACAATGTTGATTCTACTGATCTGTAAGCATGATTTGTTTTTCCATTTGTTTGTATCGTCTGTGATTTCTTTCCTCAGTGTTTTGCAGTTCTCTTTGTACAGATCTTTCACTTTCTTGGTTAAGTATATTCCTAGGTTTTTTTTGTAGCTGTTGTGAAAGATACTGAGTCTTTGATTTGATTCTCAGCTTGACTCTTAAATGCTCAACATCACTAATCTTCAGGGAAATGCAAATTAAAACCACAATGACATATCACTTTACCCCTGTTTGAATGACTTTTATTAAAAAGTCCAAAAACAACAGATGTCGGCATGGATGCAGAGAGAAAGGAATGCTTATACACTGTTGGTGGGACTGCAAATTAGTATGATCTCTACTGAAAACAGTATGGAGATTTCTTCAAAGAATTAAAAGTAGACCTACCATTTGATTGCAACAGTCCCATTACTGGGTATCTACCCAAAGGAAAAGAACTCGTTTTATCAAAAAGACACCTGCACTCAAGTGCTTATTACAGCACAATTCACAGTTGCAAAGATGTGGAATCAACCCAAGTGCCCATCAATTTGTAAGTGGATTAACAAAATGTGGTGTATATACACCCTGGAGCACTACTCAGCCATAAAAAAGAATGAATTAATGCCTTTTGCAACAATTTGGATGCAACTTGAGACCATTATCCTAAGTGAAGTATTGAAAGAATGGAAAAACAAACACTACATGTACTCGCTATTAAATCGGAACTAACTGATGTGCACACATGTGCACAGAGGAAAGTGAAATTCAGTGGAAATCAAGCAGGGGGGAGGAAGGAGGAGAGGATGGGAGAAAATGTACCTAACAGGTAAAATGAACACTATTTGAGTGGTGGGCATACTTATAGCCATGACCCAAGCATTACAAAAACGATCCACATAACCAAAAACATTTATACCCCCTTAATATTTTGAAGTAAAAATGAAAATAAAATAAATAAAAATATAAATAAAATAAAAATAAAAGATACAGGGTCTAAACTCTTGAAATAAAAAAAAAATGAGACAAGACTAATAAGAAAAATATTTTTCGCATTCTACTTTTTCCCACTGCCAAAGTCAGATTCTGGTCAATCCTCAAGGAATCTGAGATTACAGCCTGACTCAGAAGGAAAACCATAAAGATGCTTAGAATGAAGTGAAAACTAAAAATGTAGGGGGAGATAGGAATAAAAATATGCATATGCAGTATAAATTCACTCAAAATATATTACATTACTCAAAAGTGTATAATACACATTTAGTCATAGAAATGTAACATAGATTATTAATGTAGCCCAAAACTACACTGGAAAATGTAAGGTGGTGATGAGTATATGTGCATGTATTCACCGATTACATCCTCATTTTCCATATTAGCAAGTCAACAGACAATTCTTAAAACTGAAAAACAAAAAGTAATGGCATAAGACTATTGTTTAGAAATATAGGTGGACATCATAACCAGAAGAAAAGGCTAAAGATTAAAGTGGTTGTCCTTAGCAAACTAACCTAACCAACCACAAAGGAAAAATGTAAAATTACCCAGTTTTTCAAAGCTCTGTTTATCACAGTAGAGCAGCAGTCCCAAACTTCTCTCTTCTTTCCTTTCAAATTCTTTGTTTTCTGAGTCTTTGCTAAGTCATTTCAATTTTTTGCTGAAGCTTTCTAGCTTTTCATTTTTTGTTTTTTTTGTGTGTGTCAAGAATGTTTGTTCACTTGTTCCTCTGTTATCTGTGGAGAATTGGTCCCAGGATCTCTTGGATATCAATGTCCAAGGATGCTCTAGTTCCTGATAAAAGTGCTGTAGTATTTTCAAATAACGTGAACATCCTCCTGTATTCTTTAAATCGTGTCTGGATTACTTTTAATACCTAATACAATGTAAACAGATGTTATACTGTAGTGGTTTTTTATTTGTATTAATTTTATTGTTGTATTGTACCATTTATTGATTTTTTTGATTTGTTTTCATCTGCAATTTGTGGAACCCACAGATACAGGGACTGACTATGATTGGTGAAGCATTTTTAACATGATTGTTTTAACATCTTTTTTAGATAATCTTAACATCTATGTCATCTCAAAGTTGACATATATTATCTTTCTTCATTCAGCTTTAGATCTCCAAATTTCCTTTTTCATAAAGACACCATTATGTTGGACTGCAGATCCACCCTATTCCACTGACCACACGGTCACGTTCTATGGTACTGAGGGTTTGGACTTCAACACAGATATTTGGAGGGAGGACACAATTGAACCTATAACAGAGGCATAAATGGATCACCCCTTCAGCATAATGTTAAGAGCTTAAAGGAAACATTCCAGGTGTTTCTCAGTTATTTTTGGCTGAGTGAGTGAAGTTTCTTTTGATTCCAGCAGGAGGCACAGTGAACCACTTAGCCGTTCCCCACAGTGGGGACTTATAGGGAGGGAGGCTGCAGGTGTGGTCTCCATTTCCCTTAAAGAGTGGTACCAAAAATAAAAAGCAATGGTGGGTTTGTGACACAACGGTAAATAGTGTTAAGAATGTTTGAACATTTTTATTCTAGGTACTAAATCTCTGTTGGAAGGCATCTTTGTTTTTCCTTCTCAAAATATTTTATTAATAATGAAACAAATGAAGAGAATAACCCACATGCTGAGGTTATACAATTTTATTTATCAATGCTTCTTCTCTGTTCCATCTCCCTGATGTTCCCATAAAAAATAAGACCAATTTAAAGACTGGCAGTGCACTGGTCCTCAGTCCAAATTAAATTGACAAACATTCCCTGAAGTAGTCATAGGCTGAGCTATTAGGAAAACCTGAAGAAAAAAAATAAAAATAAAAAAATAAAAGCAAACAAAGTACTTCTATGTATGAAATCTATTAACTTTTCATTTTTAAAAGGTAGAGTTTTCTAATTAGCTAAAAATCTTCACACTATATCAGCAATACAAATGTGTTTAGAATCCAAATTATGGTATTTGTATTATAATTGGACCTCACGAATTACAAACAGAAATGTATTTCGGGGAGGTGCGTATCACTGCTGACCCTGTTAGACTAATACATTCTATTAGACTAGAAAATGTGCAAGCCATAGTAAGCCTGTGGCAGGGAAAAATGGACTATTAGCTGAGTGTTGTGACCCGTCTCAATTTTTCATGATTTCTCTAGCAGCTCTGGCATATTTTTAAAATTTAAACTCCAGTTTTCACCACCAGATAATTTTGACTGGAGCCGAGATTACAGGGTCTGTTTTGTCAATGTTTCTAATGGTTCTTACTCATTGCTTGTCACTGGCATGAAGGGCAAACAGCTTAGTCAAGCTGTTCAGAAACCTTATGGAGCTCATTTTCTGTTGTTATATGGAGAAAAAACAAACCTGGTGTTTGAAAATGTGCCTCAAAGTCTTAGAACATGTTATAACTGGTTCATAAGCGTGAAGCTCCTGAATTGTTCCGATGCAATTGAACTACATGGGTGCAATCCCCACATTAAACATTTTATTTTATGACAAATATCTTGCTTATATTTATTTTCTTATATGCCAAATAATTTTCAGTTTAAAAAAAATGACTTTGAAGTAAAAATGAAAATAAAATAAATAAAAATATAAATAAAATAAAAATAAAAGATACAGGGTCTAAACTCTTGAAATAAAAAAAAAATGAGACAAGACTAATAAGAAAAATATTTTTCGCATTCTACTTTTTCCCACTGCCAAAGTCAGATTCTGGTCAATCCTCAAGGAATCTGAGATTACAGCCTGACTCAGAAGGAAAACCATAAAGATGCTTAGAATGAAGTGAAAACTAAAAATGTAGGGGGAGATAGGAATAAAAATATGCATATGCAGTATAAATTCACTCAAAATATATTACATTACTCAAAAGTGTATAATACACATTTAGTCATAGAAATGTAACATAGATTATTAATGTAGCCCAAAACTACACTGGAAAATGTAAGGTGGTGATGAGTATATGTGCATGTATTCACCGATTACATCCTCATTTTCCATATTAGCAAGTCAACAGACAATTCTTAAAACTGAAAAACAAAAAGTAATGGCATAAGACTATTGTTTAGAAATATAGGTGGACATCATAACCAGAAGAAAAGGCTAAAGATTAAAGTGGTTGTCCTTAGCAAACTAACCTAACCAACCACAAAGGAAAAATGTAAAATTACCCAGTTTTTCAAAGCTCTGTTTATCACAGTAGAGCAGCAGTCCCAAACTTCTCTCTTCTTTCCTTTCAAATTCTTTGTTTTCTGAGTCTTTGCTAAGTCATTTCAATTTTTTGCTGAAGCTTTCTAGCTTTTCATTTTTTGTTTTTTTTGTGTGTGTCAAGAATGTTTGTTCACTTGTTCCTCTGTTATCTGTGGAGAATTGGTCCCAGGATCTCTTGGATATCAATGTCCAAGGATGCTCTAGTTCCTGATAAAAGTGCTGTAGTATTTTCAAATAACGTGAACATCCTCCTGTATTCTTTAAATCGTGTCTGGATTACTTTTAATACCTAATACAATGTAAACAGATGTTATACTGTAGTGGTTTTTTATTTGTATTAATTTTATTGTTGTATTGTACCATTTATTGATTTTTTTGATTTGTTTTCACCTGCAATTTGTGGAACCCACAGATACAGGGACTGACTATGATTGGTGAAGCATTTTTAACATGATTGTTTTAACATCTTTTTTAGATAATCTTAACATCTATGTCATCTCAAAGTTGACATATATTATCTTTCTTCATTCAGCTTTAGATCTCCAAATTTCCTTTTTCATAAAGACACCATTATGTTGGACTGCAGATCCACCCTATTCCACTGACCACACGGTCACGTTCTATGGTACTGAGGGTTTGGACTTCAACACAGATATTTGGAGGGAGGACACAATTGAACCTATAACAGAGGCATAAATGGATCACCCCTTCAGCATAATGTTAAGAGCTTAAAGGAAACATTCCAGGTGTTTCTCAGTTATTTTTGGCTGAGTGAGTGAAGTTTCTTTTGATTCCAGCAGGAGGCACAGTGAACCACTTAGCCGTTCCCCACAGTGGGGACTTATAGGGAGGGAGGCTGCAGGTGTGGTCTCCATTTCCCTTAAAGAGTGGTACCAAAAATAAAAAGCAATGGTGGGTTTGTGACACAACGGTAAATAGTGTTAAGAATGTTTGAACA
>NW_012148086.1:103284-119388 GCF_000956105.1 Propithecus coquereli
TTTCAGTTTAAAAAAAATGACTAGAAACCATAAAATCATTTACTGTTATATTATTTTTACTTAGTCTGTCACTTCACAACTCTTGTATTTTTCAGTCATTATACCTTATTCCTTATTGTTTAAGTTATTTAAACTTCAAGGCCATACAAAAGGGTGTATCAAATGAGCAGATGAAATGGTACATTGAATATATTACCATCAAATCTCTTTTTGTGCAGAAGTATATAAAGCAAATTCTCAGGCGAAGTAACTAAACAATAAAACAAAACTCAAGTACTCTGGAAGCCATGAAGTTCAGATGAAGGCTTATAAGTCACAAAAGGAGGAAAGGTAGGAAACTTATTCCAAGCACAGGGAATAAGTACAAGCCCTAAAGAAAGTACAGCTTCCGGGGCCAAGCCCATGGCTGGGGCCCAAGTGAAAGGGTAAGGAAAATGCCAGGCTGGGGTGTTTTCCCAGCAGCAAAGACAGGCAGCAGCGGACGTGGCGGTGGGGAGCTGGGGATGCTAGCTTTACCATAAAAATTCAAGGAAGGATTATGACCAGATACGTATTGAGGGTAGGGTAACTAAAATCCACAAAAGATGAAGGCTAGGATTTAGGATCGAGGAAAGACTTAAAGGGACAGAACTAAGAGAGGAATAAAAGGCTTTGGGAAGGAAATGACAATGGAGGTGACACACTGGGCAACTGGGTCATCTAAAGAACATCCATCTAGAACATTCATAGGTGTGTCCAGTGAGAGTCTCCACTTTGTCTGAGCCAAGCATATGGAATAGCTTAATTTTCCACATGGCCTTGACGCTCTAGAGGATCTTGGAGACAATTAGTAGATTGCTCTTCAAACCTTCTTCTGGTTTCCTGTGTGTCCTGTTTTTGGTGGAAATGGTGGTCAAAGTGGTAACTAATTGGGGTTGGAATGTAAACCTTTCTCCATGCCCAACACCCACCACACAGATTACAGATCCACAGTAAAGGTAGTAGGTACAAAAAATAATTCAGCAATGGAAAACAAAGAACTTGTTTGGGAGAATGAAGCCCTCTGCTCTCCCCTCCCAGAGAGGTAGTGATAGACACACATTCTAAGAGTCAGAAGAGCCTATTCCAGGAGTTACCTGAATCACAGAGATCCTGGAAGGAATCCCTGTGTTGCAGATGAATACAACAACACTCTTGAACTAGCCAAACAGTCAAAGGGAGATTGGGAGAGGAAGAGCACAATAATGTCTCTGAAACTTAAGTAGAGGAAGCTCTCCTGAGAGGCAGATGACAACTGGAAGGGAAACACCTCGGGATGAAAGGACTAGTAATTACTACATCTGGTGACACGTAGCCATTCATTCTTGTTTGTCTCCGAAAGCCTACCTTATTATTTTCTCTTGCTAGAAACCTGGCTTTTTCAGCTCTCCTTTCACCTGTCTAGTATATAGCTACCTGGACCAACCTTTATGTGAGCACCCACTCAGGAACCCCACAGAGAATAACAAGGGGTTCTGGGACTCATGTCCACTTCATAGGAGGGGGATCTGATTGGTCCAATCTGGATGAAGAGCCCAAACATGTTGAATTTTGCATTCCTTACTTAAGAAGCAGTTCTAGAGCATGCAACAAATATTCAGTAAATTGTTTCTGAATCAATTAATAAATGATAAGGAAGGCAAGGAAAATCAACCTCCCATCTGTGTATCTTCAGAAGTAGTGTGTTCCCTGTCATAGATGGGTATTTCAACAAAAACTAGAAAAATAAAATAGGACACATGCACTGGCCAGAAACATCGTTGAAGGCAGGCAAGACTTTGAACAGTGTTGAACAAGATGATTCTTAAGGTCCCCACCAATCAAACTATTTATGATATGGCAAAATCTTGAATCTTTAAGACCAAACATGAATTTTTACCTATTTTATTTTTTTCTTCCCTTCCCTCTCCTAATATAATACACAAGTATGCATTATTTTTAAAATTTCTTGAAGTCTATCTAATATTGGAATTTAGGTCTCACTCCTGGTTGATACCAGCAAGATATAAATGATTAGGGGCAATCCCACCAAGCAGAAAGGGCATGAAGAAGATATATTAATGACTAGTGACCTGAGGAATAACCCACCAGCCCTATTCTCTCTTCTCTTCCCTATCATCCAGCATTTGAAGATGAGGCTTCATGCAGCTCTCTGGGGTGAGAGAATGAGGCTGTTTCATTCCCAAGGAGAGCAGAGCTGCACAGTGGTTTTGGGGTGATACTGGCTGGCTATAAAATTTCTCACCTGTCACTTACCCATGTCTGATATTCTACACATGTTGTTTAGCTTCTCTAAGACTTTTCCTTGGAAAGCTGACATAGAATGGGAAAAAGTAATGCCATCTATTTAACTATCATGTGCTCCTAATTTTAAAAGTTTTTGAGTTTGAAGTTTTGGAAGAGTTAGTGAAAGAGTAATATGTCGACACTGACTTGTTCCAAAGCAGGAATGACTTCCAATAGGAAATGGTCACAATTTCCAACTTTTAAATGCATCCTAAATAGGTGTTTCAAAAAAAAAAAAAAAACCTGCCATGTAGTCATACTCAAAGTTATACGTGTTTGGCTGAATTTCCAGAGACTGGAGAGAAGTATGAAGATCTAGGTGCTACTGTGACAAGAGCATCATGACTTATTTATCTCACTCTTTGTTGCTGTCAGTGTGAACCCTTCCTTCAGCACATGGTTTGAAAAAGCAAAGGGAACAGATACCAGACAAGCCTTTGAAAATGCACTTGTTAATAAAATTACAGCAAGGTTGGAAAATTCATCCATCACACTTAGTACTTTTGAAATCCTCACAGAAGACATCTGCCTCAAAGGCCAGCTTCTCTACAGCAAATAATGTCTCTCATGAAGCTTCTTGAATTTGGGCTACTACTTATGTGAACGCCAACAAGAGAAACACTGTGTGCATTCAGATCCACGGATGTGACAGAGGAAATAAATGTATTAGAAGAACAGACAAGGTTAGCAGGTTAAATAGTGCTTAGCACATCACTTGGTGAATAGCATAGCTCAATAAATACATGTTAGGAGAAAACATTCTCACTCAATAAACATATGACTGGGGAAAAATGAACTAATACGTCCTATTCTGGTTCTACTGAAGGATTCTGAACTGAGGATTCAGAACATTTGAGTGAAGTATTGGAAGAAACAAACCCCACGGGTGCCCATTGACTAAGCCCTGCAGAAGAGTAAATAATACAAATACACAGGACTTCACATTAATTAGAAAGCTTTCATTAAAAGTAACAGAACATCTGACCAAAAGTGGTATTATTGTTCTCCCATACCAAGAATTCCGTGAAGAGGCAACTGCCATTGTTCGGTTGTCTGTGCTCTGCATTGGCATTTTAGTGATTTGGGGCACATGTGATTGCCAAGTCCTACAACTCTAGGCTTCCTGTTCACAATATTCAAAGACAGGGGACCAGAAAGAGTGCAGAACAGAAGCATTTTTTCTTGAGCTTCTATTTTCTTTGAGAGAAACAATCTTTGGAGAAACTCCACCCGACTCCAGGAAACTTCCTTGTTTGAATCTTTTTGCCCTCTCTCTCTCCTCACCAGTTCTGGTGAGGCTGGCGTCCGGCTTCGCTCACCTCCATTGAGGAAGAAAGCCAAGGGAGAGAAGAGGTGAGGGCAGCTGGTGGCAGATACTGTGGCAACATCTTCCCCAGACTGATTAATACAAGGTACGAAGACTTGCATTTCAACTCAATGTAAGCAGTTTCTAGGACTCACGAGGAATCATGCTACTTGTGGAAATGGTAAACTTCTCCATCACTGGTGTTCACAGAAGCTGCCTACTATGTGGAAGATCCCGAACTATGCACTGAGAACACAAGATCCGAGATCAGTTTATGTTCTGAAGTGAAGTTTGCAGTCTGGTGACATGCTCTAAGAGACCAATGGCTCTAGGAGTTTGCCAACAAGGAACACAATCATGGTGCCTCCTCCCTCTACCCAACCAGGCCACCCTGTGGAGGATGGACTTCGGAAGCGTTCATTCACAGGATCACTGAGACCTCATCTCATTCACAGAGGTAGCTTTACTCTTCCTCCCTTGCACACGCGTGTGACTCAGACACAGGTCACTGCCCTCCCCCACTTGTGCTACCAGTGGCCCCTAAATGCCTCTCTGTCAACTGTCAGTCTCTTCCCCATTCTTGGGCTGATATGACATCTCTAAGGTGCAGTACTGTTGGCTGTAATCAGCCAAAATATATTAACTGACTGTTCAGCCCTGATTCGGCCCTTGCCTGGGTGTGAGCCTTGAGAAAGCCCTTGTAAATGTTCAGCTGGGTGGGAAGCTGGGGAATGGAGGGTGAAGGAGGACAGGAAGAGATTTAATGGTGTGCAGGAGAGAAAGGGGAAAAATATCAAATTTGATGGAGCATTTCTGGATTTACATAAATAATTTAAAATTTTAAACAGTGAGAAAAATAAAAGGAATGTAGTGTCCTACAGCAGACAAAATTTATTTTATAAAAATATGCCCATTTATCCCAATAATTTGAAATATATGGGCATATTACTCTTAAATAAGTGCTTATCTCTGGTGTGTGGTGTCAACATCAGAGACAAGCACTTATTTAAGAGCAATTCAGAGACAGAAGAACCGTGAGAAGGATAGAGTAAGAGTGATGGTTAATTTTATTTGTCAACCTAACTGGGCTAAGGGCTGCAAAGCTAACTGGTGAGACAGTTTCTGGGTGTGTCTGGGAGGTGCCTCCAGAGGAGACTAGCATTTGAATCAGTAAACTGAGTAACAAAGATCAACCCTCACCAACGTCGGTGGGCACCATCCAGTCTATTGAGGACCCTGATAGAAAATGTGGAGGAAGAACAAATTTATTGTCTCTTCTGAAGCTAGAACATCCATCTCTTGCCCTTGGATATCAGAGCTCTTTGTTCTCGGGACTTCAGACTCAGGGCATTACATGCATGGCCCTGGGTTCCCAGGCTTTTGGTCTCAGACTGGATTGCACTGCTGGCTTTCCTAGTTCTCTGGCTTGCAGATGGCATATAGTGGGATGTCTTGGCCTACATGACAGTGTGAGCCATTGCTATAAAAAATCCCCTCATGCATCTGTATATATGCTCTTGGCTCTCTTTCTCTGGAGAACTCTAATAAAGTAGGTAGACCAAATCTAGATCCAAGAGAAGGTGAAAACCCAAGTGCACTAGATTAGTGGAGAAGTGAATAATGCTGGTAGAGAATTTGACCACAAAAGCCTCCCTGTCCATTCAACCACCCCAAGGGAGGCAAAGGACATTCACAGAGATAAGAATACTGGTAGCAAACCAGTGCAACCTCTGTGGAAAGCAATATAGAGATACCTTAGAGAAATATAAGTAGATCTACCATTTGATCTAGCAATCCCATTACTGGGCATCTACCCAAAAGAACAAAAGACATTCTATAAAAAAGACACCTGCACTCGAATGTTTATAGTGGCACAATTCACAATTGCAAAGATGTGGAAACAGCCCAAGTGCCCATCAATACATGAGTGGATTAATGAAATGCGGTACATGTATACCATGGAGTAATATTCAGCTTTAAGAAACAATGGTGGCCGGGCACGGTGGCTCACACCTGTAATCCTAGCACTCTGGGAGGCCGAAGCGGGTGGATCGCTCAAGGTCAGGAGTTCGAGACCAGCCTGAGCAAGAGCGAGACCCCGTCTCTACTAAAAATACAAAGAAATTAGATGGACAACTAAAAAATATATATATAGAAAAAATTAGTCTGGCATGGTGGCGCATGCCTGTAGTCCCAGCTACTCGGGAGGCTGAGGCAGGAGGATCACTTGAGCCCAGGAGTTTGAGGTTGCTGTGAGCTAGGCTGACGCCATGGCACTCTACTCAGGGCAGTAGAGTGAGACTCTGTCTCAAAAAAAAAAAAAAAAAGAAAAGAAAAGAAACAATGGTGATCTAGCACCTCTTGTATTTTCCTGGATAGAGCTGGAACCCATTCTACTAAGAGAAGTATCCCAAGAATGGAAAAATAAGCATCACATGTACCCACCAGCAAATTGGTTTCACTGATCAACACCTAAGTGTACATATAGGAACAACATTTATCGGGCCTTGGGTAGATGGGAGGGGAGGAGGGGATGGGTATATACAAACATAATGAGTGTGATGCACACCGTATGGGGGATGGACACGCTTGTAGCTCTGACTACGAGGGGAGGGGAGGAAAGGGCAACATATATAACCTAAATATTTGTACCCTCATAATATGCAGAAATAAAAAAAAATCTATTAAAAAAAAAGAATACTGGTAGCAAATAATACTTCAGCATCCCTACACATTGTTTTGTGTGACTTGTGAGTGTTGTATCTTCTTATTGATTTAATTGCTACTTGAATAAATTTGTGATAAGGCTTCTGCAAAGAGGTTTGACAGATGTACCTTACTTACATTTCTACTATTCCCAAAATGATTGAGAAAAACGTGCCAACAAACGAAATATTCAGTATGACTTTCACCTGAGAAACTTGTACTTAAGAACAGCTGAACACATCACAATCCTGTGTTAAATTATTTAGTCACTTCCTATAATATCAAAAACATGCCAAAATGCTTTGTTGATTATTTTATGATCTTAAAAATGATACTTGGTTTTGTAAAATGGTAAAATGTTTGAGAAAAGACAGCAATATCTAAAGGGTAATATAACAACTTAATGCCCAAAGTGGTGACTGTATGTCCTTTCTTATTTGACTATGAGGCATGAATATTTCCTATGTCACAGTTTTGTTAACAGCTGCAAAAATTTCTCTTTATGAATGTGCCATATATTAATTAACCATTTCAAAATTTTTGAATACTTTTAAGCTTTACACTTCCTTTTTTGGATATCATTTATTTCCCCATAAGAATTTCTAGCAGTGACATTTATGATCAAAAAGTGTGAATTTGTTTATTATGTTTGTTAGATATTGGCATTTATCTGTAAAGAATATTTATTAATTAATATCTACTTAACCACATGTTTGCCAAAAGTGAATGTCATCATTTTTTAAAAAAATATATCATTTAGGTAAAAATGGATGCTGTGGTTATAGTTTCAATCATTTGAATATTAGTAAGTTTAGATTTTAAAATATTTATTAATCACTTTTCTTTCTTATACGTTTTCTTTTGACATATGGGACTTTGCCTCAGCTTTATGGTTCCCTTACTGACAACAATTTGGGTCAATTTATTAATCAAATGTCTGGGGAAGTTTAAGTGGGTGGGGGGGTAACCAAAGACCGTAAAGGTCTTGTAGTCAGACTGCACACCTAGGTTGCAGAGACACTGACTTGGTTTTGTGCAAAACCTGCTGTAAATTCCAGTCTTGGAGTTACTGCTGCTGAGATTTTTTCACTTCTTTATGTGCCGATTACCAGGGTAATTACGCACGGGTCTGTTATTAAACCTTAACGAGTCTAACAGTACAAAGTCCAGAGCATGGGAAGCTACAGGAGAGCCTCTGCACGTGGGATTTGTAGAAGTTTTAAAGTGTAGCGAGAGAGCCCCCAGCAAGAGCCAGAGGACGCGAGACAGTGTCAACCTCGTTATCTTACCAGTGTCAGTGGTGGTGCTTTGCTTCGCGGATAGAATAACCTTGTTTAACTAGCAATAATAATACTAACTTACAAAAATTTAAGCAAAATTTGAAAATATACTTTCAGACACTTTTGATTTTTTTTCTCAAATTGAATTCCAAGGGAAATATATGCTGTTAGTTCTGCTTTTCTTACATCCTTAACCCCCGAAGGGAGATGTTTACATCATAGCACAGTGGTTCTGATATCATGGTGAATGTTTGTTCAGAGCGTATTCCAGTCTAATAACGTGAACATTCGCCATCTGAGGCCTCAACCAAGAAAGGGAAAGAAAGCCCATCTTCTCAGCTTTGGTTTTAGGGGCTAGCATGTCTCCTGGGAAGCATAAAAGAGCTCTGCAGGAGGGGCTAGACCCTGGTGTGAAGGTAGTGGGGCCTAAAAAAAGGGAGATGAGTTGGGAAGATGCTTTCATATCTGCAGCAAATGCTTTACGTACTAATGAGGAACCGGCTCTGGACTCCAAGGGTATGCAGATTGCATTTTTTTTTTTTTTTTTTGGTAATGAAATCTACTTGCACATCCATGTAGACACTGCAGAGGAAGGGGCAGGGGTTAAATACAGTGTGGCAGGTATTCCTTTCCCTGGCCAGATTCAGTCCCTCACTGGGTCTGGGCCCCGCTGCTTATTTACTTTATGCGGTGTGGGTATGAGACTTGCTTTGGCCCATGAAACGGGCAGAAGCGGTGTGTCTCCCTTCTGTACAGAATCATTTAATTTCTGGTACTCACATCTTTGATCTGATTTCTCCTTGCTGGAAAAATACGTTGACACACAGGTGCGCTGAGGTGGGAAGAGGCCGCGATGCTGAGCTGTCAATCACAGCAGAGCCGCCAGCACGCTGGCCCTGTTCCCTGGACTTTGATGGAGCACGGTATGGACGCCCACGTGCTACAGCTCTGAAATTAGGGGTGATTTTAGGGGTTACGCACATCTTCCTAGATACCATTTTTTAAAATATATTAGCTTTATACTGTGTATGGGCTGGAAAGCAAATTCTACACTGATGTGTTTGGTAAATCAAGAGACTCCAAACAGACTGGAAGCTGCTTTTCAAGCCTGGTTTCCACCCCATCGCCCCTTTCATCTGTTTGTGGCGAAGGTGTTCCGTGCAAGTTATCGAGAAGCACTGACGTCCAGAACCCTGTGATGGCTGCAGGATAAGGATTGCTAAACTCACTTCACAGACGAGGAAACTAAGGCTCAAATGTCAAACAGACTGACCCAAAATCATTAGGTCAATTTGTCATAAAGCTGAAATTTAAACAGGGCTTAAGACACCAATGCATCATGATGAACATGTTATATATCCTGAATTTTTGTTAGCCAGTCACCAATCTTATTACAGTTAAAAAATAGATCAAAAATATATTTTAAAAGTTTTATGTCCCCGTGGTAACCCAAAAATATTTTAAGAAAAAATAGGTTACCTTTGAACATAAGAATACTTGTCATGCTGCATTTTTCTTCTGAATCATGTAGTGAGTGTTACCATTATTCTCATTAATCTTTTCAAAGTTCCCAATGGATGCCAAGCAAATCTGACACTTTGTAGCTGAAAATCCTGTTTTGACCATGTGGCTTCACAGCATCTCAGGACCAGGAATAGACCCTTTATCTCTAAAGTCTTGACCCTGAATTTCAAAACCCAAAACCCAGTCCAATATTAGGCAATTACAAGCATCATACACTGAGCACCCTTGCCCAAAAGATGGAGAAGTGTGAAGAGCCCCAGTTTGCTCTTTGGGAAGTGGAATCAAGCCAGAAGGGATGCAGCCAAGTCAGGAAGAAGTTTTCCCAAAAATCTTTACAGGTTGCCTTTCCTGTTGTAATGTAAGATCTCTGAGGACAGAGGCCACTTCTCACTGTCACATGGTACTCAACAACATTTTTATAAAACGAATAAACAGATGATTTTCCTGAATTCTTGAATTCGTTAGATAAATTTAGTTGTCATGGAGAATGAAGGTTAATTCACTGTATTAATTATGTCTTGCTGCATAACAAATTACCCCAAAACTTCGTTCCTGATAGCAACAAGCGTTGATTATCTCACAGTTTTTGTGGGTTAGTTCAGCAAGAGTTGTTAGCTGGGCGCCTCTGCCTTGTCAAGGCCTATCACAAAGCCACAACCCCAGTGTGAACAGGGGCTCCGGGATCATCTCAAATGGGAGAAGATCTGCTTTCAAGCTCACTCAAGTGATTGTCATCAGGATTCAGTTCCAAGATGCCTTGGCCAGAGGCTGCCCAGTTCCTTGCCATACAGGCCTCCCCAGGGGAACTCGTGGCATGGCAGCTGGCTTCCATCCAGTTATGCACGCAAGAGAGAGGCTTCCCAAGACAGAAGCCATGGTCTTTTGTGACTTAATCTTGACAGTGACATCTCATCACTTCTGCTGTGCTCCATTCATAAGTGCGTCACTAAATTCAGTCCACACTCAGGGTGAGGGCTTTTCACAGGCTGTTTACACCAGGACGTGGGGTCGTGAAGGGCCTTCGTCCAGGCCGCTAATCACGTGTACTCTCATATTCCTTTCGTTTCTTACATAGGATTTTCATATATAAATTTTAAGTGTGCAGAATCTCTGATTTTTGTCCTATCTTTTCCAGTTTTTTCTATCAAGATGTTTTGCTGTCATTATAAAATTGAGTTTTCTTTTATTTTTCCTTCTCTCTCTATTCTCTCTCTCTCTTAATATCATTTTCTTTTTCAGTTTCCATAATATGAGTATTTGGTCATTTAAAAAGTTAGGATGGCTAATGATGTTTTCCTTATTGCTCTAGCACTTTTTGGCTTTGCTATATGAAGCTTTTCTGGACTTTGAAAGTTTTCAGATGTAGCGGATGAGGGTTTCCAGCACCACAAAGCCCAGAGTGTATTTAATGCCATTGCCCCTGTGTCTGGCAGAGTCATGTGGATCCAAAGGCATCCCTACATGTCTCAAATGACAAAGAAACAGGAGGAGAACGTTGTCCTCCACACAGGACTGGGGTGAGATGATCAGGTTGGTGCAGTCCCAGGCCACCCAAGACCAGGTCGCTGTGGAATGGATTACACACAGAAGGCGCCTCTGCACTGGGGTTCCAAGCCTATGCGAATTCCACTTCGGTACATATTCCGATCAGAGGTAAAACTTCTTTCCCATTAGCACACAGACACAGAAAGACGCACATAAAAGTAGAGTTCAGAATTCTCACATTAGAAAACACACAGGTGCAAATGAACAGAAAGGTAGAGTTAATATGAATAGGCAGCAATCTGCTGAAGCCATTTGCTGCAAACAAAAATCTGCAGATATGGATTGATAAAGGTGATAACTAAAATGAACACTGGGCATGTCCCTATGTAGCAATTGGATTGCAATCCCTAAAATAGACAAACACACATCCATCTGCCCCTTGCCACGCCCACACACACACACACACACACACACACACACACATACATGCAGAGAGACACATTAACATACATATACAAACAGATACACATACAAACACATACCCAGACACACACATATGCACACACCCACGCAAAAACACACACCTGGGCACAGCCAGGCACACATATACACTTACACACATACCCACTCACAAACAGACATGCACCAGACATGTACACACAAACGCAGAGACACACACACACCTGCACACCCACACACACACCCCTTGAGCAGGCTTGTGCACATAAGAACAGTGTAGGCCATGGAGATAAGAAATTGCAGAGATAAGAATATCTTAAAGCAAGGACAATTCCCAGTGTGGATGAGCCTTTTCCCACAGCTGTCCTGGAGAGAGGTTCTTGTCAGCTGAGAAGCAGTGAGGAGGAAAAACTGTACCTAATTTAAAAAAAAAAAAAAAAGTGACTCCACATTCTTTGTAGTTTGAAGTAAAGGTAATGGTTTAATAAAATGAATGTTGTTAACATCCCGGTGTGAGATTATTCACTCCTGAGAACCCCAGCTGTTAACTTCTTACATGTTAAAGGGACTCTTCAGGCTTTGCTCCACATGGATAAATGAGGCAGGTAGACCCACCCTGGCCTGTTGGGTCAGAGGTCAGAGTTTTCTGTTTTGAAAGGGCAAAATGAACCAAGCATCCTTTTTTTCCAGAATACTCTCTCTCCCAGGTGCAGTGTACTAACTTACACGTGCATACTCACTCACAAACCCCATCACTGGCTGACTGGATCTTCAACACGTCTTAAAATTTAATTTTATGCAGAGCTCTTAGTTAAAATTATCATATTGTATTCTTAGAATTAATAAAGTGCCAGAGGAGAACACTCGTATTTTAAATAAATACTATTAAAGTGACATGGTTACAGATAATTTCATTTTCAATTGCATCTCTGATACGGGACATGACACAGCAAGATACGAAAATGAAACAAAATTACTTGGAAACTGGCCTGCTCCTCTGCTTAGATAAATAAACTGACTGCAGTCGGATGGTTTCGTTTCAGTTCCCTAGCATAATTTTGATTAAAATATCATACAATGGAAAATTTTATTTTAATGAAAAAAACAGTGCTATGAAAGTATTTTGTGGCACTTCTTATTTTGTTAAAGTTTCTCACATCTATTATTTTCACACCTTAATTTCTAGCTTTATTATCCTTCTAAAAATCATAAAATAGTTTTAAAACAAGGGAGTACTGCATTTTTCTTACTTGTCTTTGCATATCTTCCTTGTTCAAGAAATTTTAGGTCTGTTGCTATGTTACCCTTTCATTTTTTAAGTGGGGAGATGGAGGCCAAGGGAGGAGGAGAGAAACCAAGCCCATCCAAAGTCCCACATCGTCTCACTTGCGAGCCCAGGAAGACAGCACTGCAGGGTCTTACAGCACAAAACAGAAGACCTAGACAGGGGACACCTAGGAGAGTATCCTCCAATCCTTACTTATTCATGTGACAGCAGTGTAAGAACCCTCTCTCCCAATTATTTCTCTTATTGTGCATGCATCTTTATGATAAATCTTCATGAAGAAAAGTGACCTTTTCATTTGTAAATGGAAAAATAAATAAATATTAGTAATACCGTGCAGAAGCTGAATTATGAGCTGAATGTTTGTTTCCTATGTTGAAATCCTAACCCCTGATGTGATGGGAAGTGGGGCCTTTGAGGTGATTAGGTCATGAGAGTGCAGCCCTCCTAACTGGGATTAGTGCCGTTGTAAGAAGAGACACAAGAGCTTGCATTTCCTCTCTCTATCTCTGCCATATAAGGACACAGCAAGAAGGTGTCGTCTGCACACCAGGAAGTGGGCCCTTACCCTTCACCAGATCTGCCAGTGCCTTGATCTTGAACTTCTAGTCTCCGGAACTGTGAGAAATAAATGTTTGTTGTTCACATTGCCAAAACTGGCTAAGACAAGCTATATCTATTTGGGGGCCATTGGATGGCAGAAACATTGTGGGAAGAGTTGGTAGCAATCCCGACCTAGGGGGTACACTGTGCTGTGCACTGTGTGGTTCTCATACAAATAGAGTAAGCAGAACATTCTAGAAATAAGTCTCATGCTGTTGGCCTGACAGAGTCAATGCTGTCTGTGGAGTGTAAGAGCAGGAGGAGGACAGGGATGTTGTCTGAGCTCAGCTTTCACTGCTATCTCTCTCTTTTATCTGCTTTTTTTCCTCCTTCCTTGGCAGGCTTCACCCCTTTTGGGCCAAATCTTCTTTCTTTATGTTCTGTTCAGCACTTTTCAGATTCATCGCAAACATCCACTCTTGGGAAACCCTGCAGCATAAACAGTGATGGTGTGTTTCATAGAATCTCAAGATTCCACAGCCAGATCCTGCAGCCTCGGCTTTAATTTCCTCTACAGCATTGTCTCAGGGGGCACCTAACAAGTCCTGGAACCCCTCCGCTGATGGAGTCACCGAGGCTCATTCAATCTTTCCAGTGCTGTCTGTCTCCTGGAGCTTCTCCCTGTTTGCATTGCAGATGCGCAGGACGACTCATGAGAGATTGAGATGAGCATCTTCTCTCCCACGAGTCTCCTCCAGCCTAGGCATACCCAGCTCCCAGCTCGCATACTGTCTTAGTCAGTTCAGGCTGCCATCATAGGTTGAGTGGCTGACACAATAAACATTTATTTTTCACTATTCCACAGGCTGGAAGGCTAAGATCAGGAGGCCCAACTGATCCCATTCTTGGTAAAGACTCTCTTCTTGGCTTGCAGATGGCCTCCTTTTTTCTGTGAACTCACATGGTGGGGGTGGGGAGGGGGGAGAGAGAGAGCAGGATCTCCTTAAAGGGCACCAATCCCATCACGGAAGTCTACTCCCATGACCTTATGAAAACCTAATCACCTTCCAAAGGCCACACTTCCAAATTCCATCATGTTGAGCATTAGGATTTTAACATAAGAATTTTGTGGGGGGCACAAACATTCAGTCCACAGCATGTACTGAGATTGTTGAGTAATCTTCACAACTCCATTCTGCCTACACCGTAAACCATTTTTAGGGTTTCTACTCATAGCTGTGTTGTAAACGTCCAACTTTTCCTTTACTCTTCCTTTCCTCTTGGATAGAATTCCATGTCTTATCGTCAGGCAGTCTTGGGGTTTTGTAAAACAGCATTTTAATTTTAAGTTATTTAAACACCAACACATCTCAAAAGCCTCCTCTTTTTAGTCTACCATGTATTTTATTTCCCAGTCGAGTTACTCTTTTTCTACTTGGCAAGCAGTGGTTTGTGCATTATTCATAGACAGAAACTTGTTCAACAAGAAAAACATCAGTAATGTCTATACCCCTACATCAAAGTCTCTGATGTGTCTTTCTTAACATTGAGATTCATATTCCTGACTCAGTAACCCCACTTCAAAGAATCCGTCTTAAATAATCAGTGATGCAACCAAAGATGTACCCAGCTACTCAACATAGGTTATTTAAACCTGTGAAAATATGGCAACAATATTATGTTCAAAGGTAATGTTTAGAATCCTTCCACTTAATGCAGTCGGTGCACGAATAACAGTGAGGTCTGTGACAATAGCAAAATTTCTTGGAATAGATAATCAAGTACAAGTACAGAATGCAAAATTATAAGTTATGAAAGAGCGAAAATGCCAATAATAGGTTTTTAAAAACCAATAACTTTACTTGGTATTTGCAATGATGGTACTTTTTGTTTTATGGAAAAACTGTGGCATTGAATTATTTCTTGATGATGAGTTCAAATCACTTGAATCAGAAGGTTTGAATCTTAGGAAGAGACAAGATATTAATATATTCAAAAGCAATTAACCATTTTTTTTCCTGAAAACTTGTGAATATTAGGAATCAGTTCATTGAAATTCTATTCTTTTTTAAATAAAATATGATTCTGGAAATGACTGGAATGAGCTCAAAATCCATATCTGGAACTATAATGACCCAAAGCATCATTAGGTAAAAGTCACCCAAAACAAACCTTGTTCCAAAGCAAGAACTACAGCTTCATGCAAAGACAAAAGTGATACATATATTAGGAGCATACTTTCCAGGATCTGACATTAAAGGAGGAAAACAAGTATGCACAGTACGATATCTTTGTTAAACAAACCAACAAACGATAAATGTGTGTGTGTATATACATATCCACAAATTCCTATTTACATAAATATGGATATGTGCTTATGAAGGGGTAACAAAACTATATTGTCAGTGATACTTTTAGAGAGAGGAACTGGATGTGAGGTGTAATTTTGTGTCTTTCTGTATTATTTATATTTTATAAATTTATTTTATTTACTTTAAATATGTGTGTCATTGAGAGATACTTGAAAGTGGGATTAAGGACTGTATTTTATATTTGTGTGTGTGTGTGTGTGTGTGTGTGTGTGTGTGTGTGTGTGTTCTGTATCAAAAAGACTTACTGAATGACATATTGAAGAAATTATGTTCCCCTGTGGGGAAACTGGAAACTGACCTGATTTTAGTGATTTTTGTGATTATAGTTGAATGTTACTATGTTAAGGAAAAATTATAGAAGAGTGTTTGGATAACACTATAGTGACATGTGTTGGGTACATACTAACATGCTTGGCATTAACAGGAGAGAATAATTTAATAGCTTTCATAGTGTAGCAAGAATATGGATTTCAGATTTGAACTCCTCATTGTGACTCTATTTTTTCATCTGTAACATGAGATAATATCTATGATTGTTTCGAGCTCAGACATTCAAAGATTTTAGAAATTACAAGTGAGCCATCAATTCTTATTTTGTAATCTTTATTAATGATGATGAATAAATTCACCAGATATGAAGATAATGCTAAAGTAGATGGGTAATTAACCTTTGAAATGATAAGAATAATGTTAAAATGAAATTCTTTTTTTTTTCTTTTACTTTTATTTCAGCATATTATGGGGGTACAGATGCCCAGGTTACGTATGCTGCCCTTGGTCCCCCCACAAGTCCGTGTTTCAAATATGTCCATCCTTCGGGTCGTGCGCATTGCACTCCTT
>NW_012148086.1:121480-126750 GCF_000956105.1 Propithecus coquereli
ACTAATCAAATTTCTAATTAGAAAAACGATTCCACAAAAGTAGAAGGAATGGAAGCTAGAGAAATAGCGATATGGAAAAAAGGACATCAAGCCAGGAGCTAGGCAAAACTGTGCAATCCCAATTCTTGTTTTGAACTCACAATGTGAACTTGACCCAGTCACATAGCCTCATTGGGTATCATTCTTCTTATCCCGCAATAATAATTAAAACAATTACACAGGATTAAAAGACGACAAAATGACGGGCCAGATACCAGAAAGTAAAAAGTTATGTAGACAGCAGTATAGTTATAGATAATAACAAATTTTAAATGA
Source organism: Propithecus coquereli (assembly GCF_000956105.1). Taxonomy (NCBI): domain Eukaryota; kingdom Metazoa; phylum Chordata; class Mammalia; order Primates; family Indriidae; genus Propithecus; species Propithecus coquereli. The sequence continues at coordinate 121,796 of NW_012148086.1, forward strand.
ACCAACATTTTTGTTATTAAACTGAATTTTTAAAATGCAGGTAATTTCTGGAATATATTAAACAAAATGATTCATGCATACCTAAGCTAAGTTTTCTATTTAGACATGCCAAACTCTTTTTTTTTTTTTTTGTCTTCAAGTATGTCAAATTCTACTTACCCAAAACCAAATTCTGCATCTATTCCCCAAATCTCCTTTTCTCCTACCTTCACCGACTTAGCCTTTGGCATTACAAAAAGTCACATTGTAGAGAAACCTGAGAGAATCCAGACATTCTTGAATTCTGTCTCACTTTTTACCTTGAGTTCATCACCAAATCCAGTGACTTGCCTGCCTAAGCTTGTCTGTAACCTACTACCCTCTCAGGAGCCCTATCCCAGTCCTCCAGCTTCTGATCCTCATCCCTTTACACTTAAACATTGTTGCAACATAATGTTCATTGATTCTCCATAGTCTGTTCCCCATCCCACCATTGAATGTATCCTTCACCTTATCTAAAGAGTTGTACATTTCATCCACAGATAGAATAACCTGACTATCTTGCATGGCATGGCATTGATTAAGAGTAAAATCCAAACAATATACCATTCCAATATCTTTCTTAAAGGAAAGTATTTATCTCTGAATTTCCAGTGTCTAATAAGTGCCAGGTGCCCTGTAAATATTTACAGAACTATGCAACTCAGTAATGTGGTCCTACTATGCCTCTAGTCTCCTGTGTCACCATGCTAAAGAGGAAGCTACTTTCTCCTGTCCTCTATGTTTTTTCACTTCCCTCTATTTAAGATTTATCTCATTATATTCTATCAGAGATAGGAATATTCGAAGTTGAAAGAAATGTTCTTTGGATAAATCAGATGGCTTTTCCTGTTTGTGGCCAGAGAGAGAAATGTGATTTAGGAAAAGTGATTCACCCAGTCAGTCCCTATTAACAGGATTTAAACCATTAAGAAGTGGAGGGAAGGAGGAATGCTTGTCAGTTTTGTTAATGGGGCAACATGACTCTCACACAGCCTAAATGGGAGGTTTTCCTCAAGGCATTAAGTGTCTTTCATTTGAAATATTTGCGAAAGGATACATCTGTAGTGAGATGTCCCCATTGCCCTTCCAAGCATGTTCCTCCCCTCTGCAGAGCAAGCAGGAAAAGAAAATGGTAGAGGAAAGACTTTCATAGTCAGTGGATGCCAGAGATTATGAAATTTATATTATAAAACACACAAGCAGGCTTCCATGTGATAAAGACCGGGTGGAGCGTTCTTGAAAATCAAATCGGACAGAAAAAGCATTCAAAGAGAAATAAGTACTTGGAGTGTTGGGATATTGAAGGGAGGCTACATAAGGAGTATCCCTGAGTGAGCCTGATTGACAAGTTCCTGCTTTTTGGATGGTACTCAGAGTATCTGTTCCGAGATTCATGACTTTAGCCCGGGGCTTTAATACCGAGAATATTTGCATATGTAAGTTCCTCAATGGTATGGTTCATGTCAATACTAGATGCTTTGGTCCTCCAGGCTGCCCACCCTCCGCTGCCCCAAATGTAGGGTCTGACAGCTGCGCTAGCTGCTGGACCTTCTCTGGAGAATTTCCCAGGAGATAGCTCGCAGGGGAAGCTATCGTTCTCAGCACCATCCCCTAGAAGATGGTGTGTGCTCAGCTAACAGCTGAGAGACACGGGGTCACAGCGTCTGTCTCCTGGCCTGAAGCCAGGCAGGCGAGTGTGGGTTATGGTCCAGAGCCCCGCCCTGAATAGATCTAGTTAAGGCTCCCCTTTATCTAAGACTATATCCTTCCCGGTATCTTCCCTTTCCCTCTCCTCCTTCACTGCTTTTGTTTAAGACACTGCCTCAGTTAATCACACACACCATGCTCTCCTTCTGGAGAACCCCACCTCCAACAAGGTCTATTCACATGTGTGGCTTCCCAAGGATTACTGTACCTCAAAAATAAAGAACAATGTCTACAACCTGGAAGCTCCCATCATGCCTCTTCCCAGTCTCACCCCCACCTGCCTTCGCAAAGCTACTCTCTATCCTGATTTCCAACCATAGATGATTTTGCCCATTTTGAACTGTATCTAAAAGGAATTAAAAACATGTAATCCTTTATGTACGGCTACTTCCACTCAGCATGTTTGTGATATTCATCTTTATCACTGCATATAGTTATAATTTATTCATTTTCATTGCATATACAATAATCCCTTTTATGAATGCTTTACTAAGATGTATTTATTCACTCTGCAGTTAATGGGCATCTTAATTTTTCTAGATTTTGTCTATTATAAGTGGTGCCATCAAGAACATTTTTAGCTATGAGTTGCTGTACACATATACATTCCTGTCTAATGCACATCTTTAATGGCATCATTGCCTTTGTAAGATTTACTCATATATTTCCAAATACAAGTTGGTTGATTGTTGTATATGTTGCAGATATCTCCTCCCACGCTCTCGATCACATTTTCACTATCCCAGTGGCATCATTTAATGTACAGAAGTTTCAGATTTTGGTGTAGAACAATCATCATTCCCTTTATGATTAATGGGGATGTTTTTGTATAGTTTAACAAATCTTTCCCGATTCCAATGTCATAAATATATTCTTCTATGATATCATCTAAGCCTTATTAGTTCACCATTTACTTTTTGATCTAGAATCCACTGGAAATTAATATTTATATTTGGTGTGCAGCAGAGGTAATAGCTTTTGTTTCTTTGTTTTTGATAGCTAGTTGATCCAACATTATAATATGTGTGTGTGTGTGTGTGTGTGTGTGTGTGTGTATTACACATATATCTCCCTCATTGTTATATAATCCCAGCTTTATCGTGAATCAACTGTTTCTCTAGGCATGAGTCTGACTTTGGATTCTCTACCCAATTCCCTTTCACTGCATCATTACCAGACTGAGTTAATGTATAGATTTAGAATAGGTCTTGGTATTTGGTAGATTATGTTTTCCCACTTTGTTCTTCTTAAAAATGTCGTGGCTGGTATTGTCCCTTTGCTACTTCATATAAATTGTAGAACAAGTTTGTTAGTTCACACATACATTCTCTCTCTCTCTCTCATATACACACAAAGACTTGAATGGCAGGACAATTATTGTGATTATGTTAAACTTATAGGCTAATCTGAAGAAGAATGACACCTTTGAAAAGTTTAGTCTTCCTATCTATGATATGATTTATGGTTTCCCTTCTATTAAATATAAGCCTCCTTTAATTTATTATAATATTTTATAATCTAGCAGAGTTCTGTAACATCTTTTGTTGCATTTATTATTATGTGTGTGTAATATTGTTGTTGTCATGTAAATTATATCTTTTTTGAACTTCATTTCAATAGCTTCTTGTTGCTGGTATAAGAAAATTAATTTGATGTTACTTATTGTCCTTGAATCCAGAGACCTATTTTTTAAATTCTCATTAATTATCTGTAGATTTAAATTATTTTTCAATGTACAATATGTGAATAAGGTGAGGTTTATTTTTTCCTCTCCAATAAATATCCACATATTTATATTACATAACCTTTGCACTGCCGAGGTCCTCCAGTACGAAGTTGAACAGAAGTAGTCGTATCAACACTTCAATCCCAGACACCCTGGCTTTCACTATTTTGCCATTTAGTGTAATGTCTGAAATAGATAAATTGGAGATAAAATAATCAGATTAAGGCTATTAACATTTCAGTATGAAAAGATTTTTTTAAATTGTAAATAGATGCTAAATTTTATAAAATGCTTTTAGTTTGCTCTATTCATGTGATCATATAGTTTTTCTTAATTCTGTTAATACAGTGAATTACACTAATTAATTTTTGAATGTTAAGCTGAGATTAAATTTCTAGGTGAGGAGGCAACTTGGTTGTGATATATTTGTCCTATAATTTATATTTTAAATTTATATTTAAAATAAAATAAAATTATATTTAAAGAAAGCTATATGCCATTTGTAAATAACTTCTGTAGGAATTTTTTGTCTATATTCATGAGTGGGATGTCTTGTGTTTTTTTTTTTCTTAAATATGTTTGTCAAGATATTATACCATGGTTATATTGGCCTCATAAATGACTTTGATAAAATTTAGTTTAGCCTTTGGAGTAGATTTTTATCTTTGATAAACTGTTTCTTCAATGACTTCAATGTCTTTAACATACATCAAACACTTCAAATTTTTTATTTTTGTGTGTTGATTTTGGTAAGCTGTGTTTTTCTAGGAATCTGTCCATGCCATTTAGCCTTTCAATTTTATTGGTATAATTTTTTTCAAAATATTCTCTTATCTTTTATTATCTATCAGATCCTAATGATGCCTCTTTTATCATTCATGGTGTTGGTTCTCTCTTCTCTCTTTCTTATCCTTTCTCAGCCTCTCTCTGTCATTTTTCTCTTTTATTATTTCTTTTCTAGTGCATTATTTACTTTCCTCTGCTTCCTTTGTGTTTATTAACTGTTCTTTTATTTTCTTCTTTAGATGGATGTTTAGAAAGTACATCTTCAGCCTTTGTCTTTTTTAATATGTATGCGTCTGGCCATGATTATCCCTGTAACCATGGCTTAGCTGTGCCCCACATGTTTCATTTTTAGTATTCTCATCATCATTCAACTGTTTTCTAATTTCTACTGGTGTGTTCTTTGACACATAGGTTATTACAAGTGAATTTCTTTATGTCTTATAATGTAGGAATTGCCAACGTTATTTTAATCAAGAATTTCTAGCTTAATAGCACTGTGAGCATAGAGTAATTTTGTGTTTTGAAAAGAATAAGTATCCTGATGTAGTTTAGTGCAGGATTTCATGCATGTAATTATAATAAATTTGTTGAAAACATTTCAAGAATCTCCTATGTCCTTGATTTATTCGTTACTGGAAAATGTGTATTAAAAATCTCTCAATATAATTGGGAATTTTTCTGCTCTTTTATTTCAATTATTTTATGTTTGCATATT
>NW_012148086.1:127954-130009 GCF_000956105.1 Propithecus coquereli
GTTTTTTGGTGACAAATTTTCAGGTTTTGTTTGGCTGAAAATGTGTTTATTTCAATTTATCAATAAAAGATATCCTTTTATTGGATATTGACTTTTTAGTTTATGGTTATTTTATCCCTCTGCATCCCGGCATCTTTAGATAACACTGCATAGTCTTCTGTCTCCATCGATCTTGCATAGAAGTTAACTGTGGCTCTCACTGCTCCTCTTTGGAAGCTTTTTTTTTTTCTTTTTCTGCCTTAAGGATATTCTTTAATCTGAACTTTTCAACTGTTTAAAATGGTATTTTTAAGTATAGTTGTTGGAATGTGTTCTTCCTAAACCTCTTAGTGCTTCTTAAATCTGTGGCTTGATAACTTTAAGCAATTCCAGAAAATTATCAAACATTATCCTTTCAATTAATATGTCTATCAATTATCAAATATCAATTAATATTTCTATCTCATTATCATTCTTCTGGGATCCCAAATGTATGTCGGAATTTTCACTATATATGACATAGCTCTTATGATTTATTTCTAGACATTTCATCCTTTTGTTTCTTCATGCATCAGTCTGATATTTTCTTCTGACTCATCTTCTTGTTCATTATTTGCTTTGGTCAGCTACTTATAATCTTTATCTTCTATATTCATTATCTGTCCCCCTCCACACAATATATGCTCCTTTGTCTGTGGTTTCTCTTGCTTTCTCCCAGATGGTGCTGTCTTTTCAAATGACTGATTATTTTTATTGACAGCTAGATATTCTATAGGAAATGCTGTACATTCCTTGAAATGCAACCCTAATCCTAACCCTAGGTGATTTGACCTGTTGCATGATGCTTTCTTTCTCTGGGAAGTTAGGATCCCAGATAACCTTAATTCAATCAGAGAGGAAAATGATTCCAAGCTGAGATTCAATTCTTGTTAAGCATGGTCTATTTAATGTTCTCCCTGATGCTTAGCTTGTAGCTTTGTGGAGCCCAGCACAAAGTCCTGGAGCTAATCTGTACCCCTCATCCTTTGTGGTCCTTGAACTCCCGTTTTTGATGGCCTGTTTCCGTGACCCTGTTGAAAGCTCTTTTTGGCTTTTCAGCTTCTTTGTCAAACTTCTGAAATCAGCAAATATCTCTATGTTAAAAGAAGCCCCAAATGGCATGCTTAACTCTTGGCACCCCTTTTCTCCCAGATTTTAGTTCACAAGTTTTCAATTCATTGAAAGCTCTTCAGTGTCTTTAATTTTATTTTTATTATTATTATTACTTGGTACAACTTTTGTATTTGATCTCAGTGTTAGTATTTGAACATTTTAATCCAAAATTGACACTAATAGAACTCTCCACAATTACATTTTAATCCCTTAGCCGGAAATCTGGCATCAGATCACAGGGTAGATCTTCAAGAGTACCTAGAACTCACTAGAAGGTAGACTAATGGCCAAAAAGCATATGAAAAAATGTTCAACATCCCTAATCATCAGGGAAATGCAAATCAAAACCACAATGAGATATCACCTAACATCAGTGAGAATGGCTTTTATCAAAAAGTCCCAAAACAACAGTTGCTGACATGGATGCAGAGAGAAAAGAAAGTAGTATGGAAATACCTCAAAGAATGGAAAGGAGACCTACCATTTGATCCAGCAATCCCACTACTGGGTGTTTATCCAAAGGAAAAAGAGTCATTTTATCATAAAGACACTTGCACTAGAATGTTTATAGAAACAAAATTCACAATTGCAAAGATAAGGAAATAACCCAAGTGCCCACTGATACATGAGTGGATTAATAAAATGTGGTATATGTATATACCATGGAGTATTACTCAGCCATTAAAAAAATGGTGAACTAATACCTTTTGTAATAACCTGGATGGAACTCAAGACCATCTCCTAAATGAAGTATCACAAGAATGGAAAAACAAAAACCACATGAATTCACTACTAAATTGGAAGTAATAGATCAACACTTATGTGCACATATGGCAGTAAAATTCAGTGGAAATCAAGCAGATGGAAGGGGTAGGAGGGTATGGGTGAATTTATACCTAACAGGTTCAATGCACACTATGTGGG
>NW_012148086.1:130269-152356 GCF_000956105.1 Propithecus coquereli
AAAATATAAATGATGAGAAATGTAAATAATACAGGAGGTGAAAAAATTCACAATAATTTCATCTAAATCTTTGACATTTCTTCCCTCCAGGGTAAATTTTACATCTTGACATCTCTCATAGCCAAGAGAACAGGATGAAAGTATGTTTACCTACACTTTTTTGGAATAGTGTGGTAAGAATTTATTTGATGGGAAAATAATAAAACGCTTTCCATCACATCAAATGGGATTGAATGTGAAATTTATTAAATGAGACAATGGATGAGAAAGCATTATTAATTTTACCATCTTCAAGTTTTCATTTTTTCTCCATCATCTTTTTTTATGTAGAAACAATACCACAGAACTGAGTAGCATCAGGTTTTGAAAATATCAGTTTTTAGAGTTTGATAGATGTCAAATTCTTTCAGTAATCCTCTAGGAAAGTTACTGCCGTACGTTCTGCTTTTTAAAGATGACAACCCCAGGGCTCAGGGAATTTGTGCAAGTTGCCCAAGATCTCCCAGATACATATGGTAGAATTAAAACTAGCATCACTGTTGCCTTAATACCAAACACATAACCTTTCACAATTCTAGCTTTTCTACCACATTGCCTAGAACTGTGGCTCCCTCCCAGTATTTTGGGCACCATTATTTAATACTAGGGTAGCCCATGTACTCCTGGGCCTGTTCTATTGTACCGCATATCCAAAAGAGATGACCATTCTTCAATTCTCTATGATTTTGTGATTTCTATAATGCTCTACGATTTTAAAACTCAGCATGAATTGATTAATGCCACTGGATAGCAGCAGAGTGTGCTCAAACACATGTGCGTCCTCTTGTAATAGAAGAGTCTGCTTACTTATAGAACAATGTAAACTAATGGGGAGGATCATTCCTCTATTAGAATTGGGATTTATTCCCTCGGAGAAAGACATGCTTTCCCCCTAGTTCACTTGGTTAAATGTGTTTATGTCGGGGAATTCCTGTCCTTACATTTACATTCCTTTTTTTTTTTTTTTTTTTTTAACTCAAAAGAAAGCCTCACAAATTCATTGCCTTGAGAAGGAGTTTCTTGGTGGATCTGTATTTGAGGGAAAATTTTAGAATATTCCTTGAAGCTATAGAGTATCCGTGCAACTTAGCTTTTTGTACATAGATGCTGCATGACTGAAGAGGAAGTTTTACAGTGGGAAATATGTTGATTCGAATACTAAGGACTCAGATATTTGTAAAATTTTTGCTACCTAGTTGTTGATGATGTAAATTACAAAATTCCAAAAACCCACAGAAAATAAAATGACCAAGATGAGATACCTGAAGGCCAACTTTCAAAATTGAGCACTAAGAATTTATTTGCAGGCTCACTGCTTTCAGTTCCTCTTGTAACACCTCAGCTCCATGTTTTTGGTGTGTGAATCCTCAAAGTAATGGAATATTTTGAGCTCGGTGTGCAATTATACAGCTCTCCCAGGAGTCTACAAACCAAATTAGCCCTGTCTCATCTTTTAACAACTTTGTAATTCAGAAGATAGTGCCACAGCTTTATGAAGAAAACTTTTTTTAGGCACTGGGAATAAAGTCATGAAAAAGACAAAATTCTTGATATTATGGAGATTAAATTCTAGTGGAAGGAGAAAATAACGTGTGGGCAAACAAACAAAATGATATAATTTTAGGTAGGTGGGCTTTGAAGTCTATCACGGTTCTCTATGCACAAAGCCTGACTGGGAGTTTCTCTACAGTCTAAAAGGTCAGGGATGCGCCTCCTGAGAAGGTGACATTGTCTATATTCTTTGGGGGTCTCAAATACTCACGACTGCAAAAAGAGAGAGTTCCTCAGGTAGTGGTGGTTCTAGTATTTAGTATTTTGAAGTGTGCCTTGTTGAATGGGAACGAAAGTTATGAAGGACTGTGAATTATTTCTCTTAGTGCATCTAGACATTCATATTCAGTGGCCATGGCTTTCTACCCTATTTAATATTTGTAGACTATTGAAGGGAGAATGATTTAAATAACACAATTTTTGCTGAATATTTAAGACTGTGTTTGGGTTTATTTTGTTAAGAGAGCTGCAGTTTCCATTCTGTAGCTGTAATTATTCTCTCAATGCTCCTGCAGTCAGAATGTGCCATGATAGCACGATTACCACCCAAGTTCTAATCCATCCTATCCCCTTAAATAGATCAGTGCTAGACTAATGAGTAATATTCATTATTTGATAAATAAACTCATAATCACAGCTCCCTCCAGAATCATTCTGACGTTAAATTGGTATTTGTACTGACATACAAAAAGGGTTCAGTCTTCACAAAAACATAGCATCACTGCAAAATGTATTCAACAAACCAGGAGAATCACTCAGCTGAGGCCGGGAGAAAAGGTCATGGCAATAAAATAAATTTGAGGAGAATATGGAAGTACTCATCAAGTCACACTTGGGATGTCTTGTTGACCTTTATGTGCAAAGCCACATTGTTTCTAACATTTCAAAGCAATATTTTTAAAATTTAAATTTATTACAGAAAGGAAGACGGGGGCATACTGTGTACAGTGTTTGAATGTGAGGTCAAGAAATTTGGAATTTAACCCGAGTCTGCCTTTTTTGATAGCAAAAATAGCTGAGATTCATTGAATCATGTGCCAGATACTGTTTAAGACCCTTTGTATATTTCCATGCATATTCTTAACAATCCTGTGAAGTCAGGTTTAATTTCATCATTCCCATTTTACAGATGAAAAAATACAGGAAAGGAAATTCAATTACACGTAAACTTTAAGGATTATCAGTGGTAGCAATTACATTTCCATAAACTAAATGGCAAATAGTGTTTTAAAAATGATAGATCAGTAATGGAAGGGGACAGTGTGAGCTTGGTTTATGTGTGGCCAATCATTATCTTCCATGTTGGAAGTACATAGATAATAACTCAGATTTTCATTATAAGACATAGGGATACAGGATGTCTAGTAATTTTGCAAATAACTATCAGAAGAGACAGCTACCATAGTTAGTTTGGAGAGAGAGATGCCAGAGTGGGATAATGCGAACCATGAATTGCAGTTAATATTTTATCACAATGCTGGTAGTACTCAGACTTTTTTAGCATTTGAATGCAGAACTTACATAAAAATTACATTAACAAAGTACCTTCATCCCTCTGCCCCCGCTCTGACCTCTTTACTCTGTCTGCACCCACGCTCACGTCCTTGCTGCTGCCTGAGTGGCACAGCTGCTTTCTCTCACTGTCCACCTGCCTCAAGGGACACACGCCATGGATCAGCCCCTTTCCCTTTGTCGTTCTCCGTGCTCCTTCCCACTGGTCCTTATAAAGTAGCATGGACATCTGCACATGATTCCTCCATGCACAAAACTCTTTCTCGATCTGCACATCCCCATTGAGCCAATGCCCTGTCTATTCCTTTTCCTTCACAGCCAAGCTTCTGGAAAGAGGGGAACGCACGACGGTTCACTTCTTTCTTGTCTCCCATTTTGTCCTTAACCTACTCTTAATTTATTTTCTTTCTTCTTCTCTCCTATGCTCATTGAATCAGCCGAATCAGTGTACCGATTTAGCAACTGCTCTCATATTTTAGAAGCTGTGGGTTCAAGTCCTGTTCGCTTCACTCACGTGGAGGGTTAACTTCAGGAAAAGGTAAACACATCAATGGCTTCTTACACTCAACCAATGTTTGTGATATTTATCCTCATTCCTGTTACTGGAAGAATTCGTTTCTGTTGCTGTGTGGCAGTCCATTGAGAGACTATTCCACAATTTACTTCTCCATACTCACGTCTATGTATGTTTGGTTTGCTTTATTTATGTATTTTTTGCTATTACGAATATTGCTACTATTAACCCTCTTGTACACTTATACAGGTCTAAATGCGCAACTCTTCCAATAGGTTAATACCCTATGCCTAGAGATGTTGCATCTTTGGTTATGTACATTTTAAAATTTAAAAGATAACGCCAAAAATACTTCTAAAGGGATTGTAAATTTCTCTCCTATGAGAACTTTATATAAGAGTTCATCTTGCTTCCCATCTTTTCAACATCTGATGTGTAAGAACTATTACTTTCTTCCAAACAAAATGAGCATGAAATGAAGTCTGGTGGTTTCAATTTTGTAATATAAACTACATTTACAATTAAGAGTGAGAAAAAGGTTCTTGCATATGATTTTATCGTGGCAGCTTTTACTATGTCGGCAGTTTTCCTTGCTCATTTGTCTTCTGTGTAGGGATAGCCATGGAAGAAGGCTGAAGAGTGCAAGCAGAGTGGAGGTAGCCACAGGCCATTCAGCCACAGTTTGTGTGTCATCTGGTGGTCAGAGAAAGCAGTAAGTCACTGCCCCCCAAAATCACACATTACAAAAAATTAAGAGTAAAAGGCGAAGTATCATTTTTCTTTCCTGGAAAATTCTTTATGTACATAAATCACAGCTGGAGGCCAAATGGGAGAGATAACAGCATTTACCATGAATAAAGGAGGGGAAATACGATGTGTTTTAGATTTCATTTAGCATGCAGATTGATTATTCTGTAACTTTAGTTGTGGCAGTCTTCTTACTAACTCTGTTGGGGTGGGTGATAAATGGCAGATAGGCAATAAATAGGAAGATTAACTGGATATGAAAATGTTCACAGTTATTATTACATGAAAGGAAGTGGATTACGAATAGTATATGCAATGTGACCCCAGTTCTGGGAAAAGATACACATGTGGATTAAAATGCATAAATAGATTTTTAGAAGGAAATACCATTTTTTCCCAAAGGATATAATGTCATTTCTGAATTACGGAATTACATATAGTTTTAGGATTTTCTTTTATTTATTTATATCTCTATTTCTCTAAAATGCTCCATAATGAACACGGATGGCTCCTTAATAAAACGAATTGCCAAAAAAGTGAAAGGCAGAGGCCAGTGAAGGAGGCTTGCCTCCTGGCTGGCAGCCACAGTTCCCGGCGGCCTCTCCGGCATCAAGATTAGATTTGGGGTACTGGGAAGCTTTCTCAGAGAGGGCAGGGAAAGACTAGGAAATGATGTGAACAAATGGAGCCCTCGCGATCATGTGTGTGGGGGGGAGTGAACACTCAGATGGTAATGTTTATGGAGGGAGGTAGTTCATGTGTAATTATTATTTTGTATTATTTCTTTTTCCTATTTTTAGAATTGCCTTCCATAAGTTTGATAACCTGTCACGCACGTGTGTTATGGTGTTTTTATTGGTGGTGCTCATAGTCATGGAAACTACCTGTGCAGCGTGGCAAGGAGTATCTCAAAGGCTCCAGGGTCAAGTGTAGCAAAGGCATCCATCATAGGGCAACAGAGGCCAGTCAATAAAATCACCAGAAAGATTTAATTACCTAAGGAAAATCTGGTTAATTCATAGATTAAAAAGGAGAAGGAGCCTTCTGATATTTAAGAAGGTAAGTTTCATAGTTGAACCTTATTTAATAAATTAAAAATTTATTAGATTTATAGCAGACAAAAAGATGCACATACAAAGATTCTTCCCTACATCATTTATTCATTCACCTATTAAATGAATAATGAGAATTTATTATGTGCCAGGCCTCTCCTAGGCTTTGAGGATACATTAAAGAGTATAATAAGGTGGGGGTGGGGGAAGCCTCCTTCTGAAAATTAAAGAGAAAGGAAAATGATAAACAAAATAAATGCATCAGTTACATAGCATGACAGAAGGTGATAGCTACTATGAACAAATACAAATGCTTGGAAAGAAAGAGGGTTACAATTTTAAACAAAGTAATCAGGAAAGGCCTAGCAAAGAAAATTGAATTTGAGCAAAATCTTGAAGGAGGAACAGAAAGGAGCCATGCTGAGCAAGGGTGCTGAGCAAAGGGCATGGAAGGCAGATGGAAGAGCAAGAGCAAGTTCAAAGGGCCTCAGGCGGGAAAGAAAAGGCCTGGCCCGCTGGCAAGAGGACAGGGGAATGGGCAGTGGGCTGTGGAGGATTTCAGAGGTTCTTATAGCTATTTTTTAAGACTTTAGATCTTAAGTAAAATGGGAAGCAATTTTCAATAGATTTTCACATAGTTGAGAAGAAAAACATAAAACAAGCTATCATATGCTCAGTATTTTGCCAGAAATATAAAAATTCTATAAATAGTTTTTTCTTCTTCTCAGTAGGAGGAATTGGGGCTTTGACATCTTGCCTTCGTGTCACTCTGTCAGATTGGCTGACTTCAGCGTCCACATAAACACTTTCACAGATTTCAGTCTCCTAAGGTCCCTGGTGCTCTGTAATGCAGTAACTTTCACTTCCCGATTATTTCAATATCCCCCTGCTGGGGCATGGAAAGCCCGCTTCTTTCCACACACTGCCCCACCCCACCCCACCCCAACCATTTACCCCTGATTGTCTTTCGTCCCCACGTTAGCCACGTGGACAGGTCAGAGGGTGAAGGAAATGGCTTGGTCCTCGAAGCAGTAAGAAAAGCAGGGATCATCCCAGAGTGAAGCTGAAACTGTCTTCTCAGTGACTGGAAGGGAAGAATATCAACAAACTCTGCATCCAGGGGCAAAACTAAGGTGTGTGGTGCGAGGCAGAGAGCATTTCTGGGTGACATGAAAAGGCAGGTGGTGAGCTGGTCTCAGTGCTGGCCACTCGGTCGCAGTCCACGAATGGCCACAGCAATACGGAGGGGCTGGTGTCTCTGGATGCCTGATTTAGGCTTGCACTTGTTTTTAATAGGTCATGAAAATTTATTAATACCATGGGAGCGTCACTGGGTAACTGGGACAGTACAGATTTTCTCACAGATGCAGGGCAGGGAAGGAGAGAAGGATGGAAGAAGAGAAGAGTCTGTTTAGGAGAATTGAAAGAACCATGAAGGATAGAGTGTTCAGGGGCAAGAAACACCAAAGGCAATGTTTCAGAAATTTTGTAGGTGTACCAGCAACCAGGTCTGATAAAGCGCACAATGCTCTTAGCACAGTGCCTGGTGTAATCTGATAGTTAAAATCAATGGAAGCTGGTCCTACCCTGGTGTCCAGAAGGTGCCGTGGCATACCACAAAAGAACACAGCCTTTAAACTCAGATAGTCGTTTTAGTATCAGCTCCAAGACACACTAGATCGTGACCTTTTCAAGGATCTGTCTTCACGTCTGTAAAACTGAGCTGATAATAGTGTCTATGTGAGTTTGCTTGGGCTGCCATAACAAAATAACACAGACTGGGTGGCTTTAATAACAGAAATTTATTTTCCCGTGATCTGGAGTCTGGAAATTCAAAATTGGGATTCCAGCAGGGTAGATTTACTCTGAGGCCTCTGTCTTTGGCTTATAGATGGTCACCCTCCTGTGGCCTCCTCACATGGCCATCCCTCTGTACAAGTGCCTCCCTGGTGTCTCTCTGTGTGTCCTCATCTCTTCTTATAAGGACACCAGTCAGACTGGATTTGGTCCAATCCAAAGGGCCTCATTTTATCTTAATGACCCCTTTAAAGGTCCTATTTCTAAATACAGTCACATTCTGACATATTGGGGGGTAGGACTTCAATATATGAATTTCGGGATAGCATATACAGTCCTTGGGAACACGTACTCAATGAGATAAGGTACATGAAATAAAATTTAAAAGCTTGGCATATAATGAGTTTTCAAAATAGTTAGCTATTATTATTTTTTTCTAATAAATATCAGCCAAACAGATGAAGGAAGTCCACATTCAGACACCCATTTCTCCATATGATGGTAGCAGCACAGAGCAGGCGAAATCACGGGAGGGTTTGATGACCTTGAACTAGCGCATGTGCAGTGAAGGGGTCATTGAGACGGTGAAACACAGACTCGTTTAAACCACGTTACTGATTTGAGGAAAGAGAGCTCTGAATGAATTCAGAACTGATAAAGTATTCAGCAAGCAAGATCCGTCCTCTGCTTAAAACACTTTAATAGACTTGTTATCATATGTTGATTGGCAGTGCTTTATTCTCTGAAAGTGCAGAACAGATGTGATTACTGACACTGAAAAAGAGTTCAGGGCTAAAAAACTAGTATATTATGCATCCTTGGAATTACATCAGATATAAGTTAGATGATCACTCCCTTTTATTTTGCGACTCTCTCAGGAAGAGGAATCAGGGTATTATTAGCTTCTTAGGAAGCATGGGTAATACCGTGAACAAAGGCTAGGGTTGTGAGAACTTCTGTTCTAATACAATCCTTCTATTGCCTTTTCTTCACAGTTTCAGTCCATAATGGGGATCATTACTTTTACTCTTGCAAAAGGGAAATGCTATAACAACTCTCTTTCTTAATTCCTTCTTTCAATTCCTTTTATTCATTCATTCATTCATTCATCAAACAAATATTTATTGAATGCCATCTTCTGTAGCAGATGATTGGGCATGTAAAATGTAGCTCTAAACTTACAGCTTTGCAACCTAGGCAGAATAGTAAAAATATGGTAGAAATGGATGGGAAAAGTGATATAGAATTTTAAGAAGATAAAAATTACATCTGGGCTTTGAGAAGGAGAGCAGGTTTCATGGTAGGTTATGGCTCTTGAATTGTTGGCAGCAAGATACTAGCATTGTGAGTGAAAGGAGCATTTCAGGCCAAGATGCCGAAGCAGTGACGGTGGAGGCTGTGTGCAGAACGGTCAGCAGTTCCGCTTGGTTTTCCATCCATGGTGTATTGCACAGCAGCAGGAGGAGACAAGGAGGTACATCTAAGCTGAAACTGGATGGCTGGGGATCCAAGAAAGTATGATCACCAGAAATTACGGAGTCTGACAGCGCAGTGCTACTATGGGGTGTTATTCTGATGGGATATATTCCAGGCGATATACCATACAGATGCTTAATTTCTTCTCTCAAATAAATATCCTTTCTGTGAGTTGCCTGATGGAAGGAATATCCAAAGACAGATGACATGACAATTTATATGAGGAATTCTGACCCCAGATCACAATACTGATGCCCACTAAGGCAGACTCAATGACACCAATTGCTCCTTTTTCTCTTTACTAATATTAGCCCTACCTTGTGTGGGCACACTTGAAGAATGTAATCATGAAGCAACTTTATTTGTCATTGATCTTCCCTTCTAATCCACTGTGTGGGACAGGGGTTTGTGGATGAAACCTCCTGTAGGCCGCATAACCTCTGCTCCCTCTTAGCACATACACATCAGTCTCTGGTCACTTTAGGTGAATGTCCAATATTTTTGTGATGGTCCATATTTCACTATTGCTTTAAAGGTACTACTTCTCCCACCCCCTGATAGAAGCCTGCCTCAGGGAGGGGAGTGAGAGATTGCAGTCAATTTAGGGGCAAAGTTACTTTCTTCTTTTTCATCTAGGGTTTCTAGGCCCCCTCCCCACATGTGTGAACCTGGCTTGCAACATTCCTGCAAAGTTCCCACTTGATAGTTACTGTTTTACTGATCTAATAATATCAGGACTCAGTGACCTTGGCAACTATTTAAACCCCGCTCTGTTCTCATAAGTATTGAAGGCGTCTTCCTTTCATTCCTTTGCCACTGGTGACAGTGTTACTGAAAGTTTGGTACTTGTCCCCACCACAAAATGAAGAATGAGGATAAGTGGTTTGAGGAGAAGGAAAGAGAAGTTTATTAATTTGCCAGCAAATGAGGACAATGTCAGACTCACATCTTAAGATACCATTGTCCTAACTATAAGCAGAAAATACACAGCTTTTAAAAGTTTTCAGGTTGGGGCTATTGCTGCTTCACCATAGTTGATGGTTCTGATAGGCCCCATCTCCCACAAAGATAAGCCATGACCTCTGCCCAGATAGTTCCATCTAGCCATCTTGACAGTTCCATCAAGCCATCTCCTATGGGACAAAAAACAATGAATACTCCTCTACCCCTCTGATTACTGGCCTTGGGCAGAGATGTAGGTTTTATTTCCCCAAAAGAGTGGGGCGGGGGAAGAGTTTTAAAGGAACAACTCATAAAACATTTTACCCTTTTTTTTCAGGCCATTCCCTCTGTTACATATTTCCCATTGTCAATTTTACCCTTCCGTATCTATGGAAGGAGGGCAATGTAGTTATTGAACTACTTCCTGCTAAACTGGGGCAATGTTTCAGGTGGAAGTTTTATGCTATTGCAAAGCTTTGGCAGTAGATTTACAAAAATAAAGAATGTAACAGGTTACCAGGTGAAAGGGGGCATGAGCCACAACTACAACCATGAGGACTGAAAGGTGAAATGGAGGAGCATATCTGGTAAGAGAGATTTTACCTCATTTGGCATCTAAGACACCAGTGGGACTGTGGGTCCTTACTGCCCCCTTGCACACAAGGTCTGATACAGGCTGGGTAAGAAAGAAACAGGGGACCTCTGAGTGTGGAGCTATCAGTTGCACCTTATAGGTAATCCAAGAGACCGGCTTCTGCAAATTAAATCATGTACAGGAATACCTGCATCAAACAAGGTCGAGGATGCCAAACCTAGCAGTGAGACAGATCAACAGAAGAGACGATAGCCTGGGAAATCCTCACTGAGGATCTGTATCTCCATCCTATACACAGAACAAATAACCAAAGAAAGGTTGGTGAAAATATCAACATTTTCATTTTTTCTTCTTATTACATATTTTAGATCACCTAAAGGCCATCCACTGAAGGCTTGGGTCCTCTTCTTTCATGGGACACCTCTTCACTCTGGTATGATGGACCCAAGGTTTTTACTCCTGACAATTTCAATGAGGTATGGGTTGTTAGAGGCACTTCATAGGGTCCCTTCCACTTCTCTGCCAGCTGTTCTTCAGGTCACCCAGTTTTCTGGTTCAAAGGGGTGGAGAGGTGCCTCCAATTGGAGCAAGGATCTGAAAGAGGCAAACTCATGCATAATGGTTAGTATTTGATCACTCATTTGACATAGTGCTTTACTCTACTTTCTTTATGCATGGTTATATTGCCATACTTACCTCAGCATGCTAGGTAGGATCCTCTATAAACTATTTCTTAGGGCCTTAACTTAAGCCTACTTCTACAGGCTACCCTTATCTAGAGGAGGGCAAGCAGCAACACCCTATCCCACTGTAGATGGGTTTCCTGCATCAATTCCAGGATGCACACAATTTCCATTATAACTGTAGGGCTTTGCTTACTTGCTGGGTTACCTTCGATATAAAGGAGGGTCCATTATCACTGTGTATGGAGGAAGGGAGCCTATGAACATCTTGACGACCTGCAGGATCATTAAGTCCACCGTGTCCAGCTCCTTGGAGAAGTGGTTCACCAGGTTCCCACTGGTGGTTCTGCTCGAAGAAGCTCATGGGTGACCACGGGACATTGTGCAGCAGATCCAGGTGCAGATGGTTGGAAGCAAAGATCCCCTGATGAACACTGCCATGGAATAGACAAACACAGTGATGCTTTGCAAAATGCCCAGGGCTCAGTAGATGCTCAGAGGAACTTTAGTGTGCTCCTGGGTCCCATTGACAATGAAGTCATTGATCTAGAGCCTGCCAATGTCCCTGCTGTAGGAGGAGAAGTAGGGCTGTCACTGCAGCTGCCTGCCCACAGCGTCCATCACTATCATGCCATTCTTCATTTTCCCAGCCTCTTTCCCTGGACTGTTGACATCTGCCATCCCATGGTCCTCTGTTGCTGCTCTGCGCTGGTATATATGTGCAAGAATTCACCAAAGGCCCTGTCCCAGGCCAGCAGCTCCTTGTAGGAGCCCATCTCAGAATGAGTTCCTTCAGAATGATTCTGGTAACTTCAGAAGCTCTGACTGTTCAAGTAGGATAAGCCTCTACCCAGCCTGAAAATGTATCTACAAACACAAGTTTAAAAGGTAGGTCCCCACATGTTGGGTTCCCTGTGCAGCAGGTTGCTTTTCTGTCTTTGGATTGTTTTGAGCACATGAATAGTTTGTTGCAAACAGGGTCCTCTTAAATGAGGTCCCACCAAATCCATTAAGGCATCACACCCATAATGTGCATTCATGTAGGTGCTGCATAAGGGGCCGAACCAAGGCTTCCGGTAAAATGAGTCCATGAGAATTCTGTCTGCACTTAGCTGTGCCATCCCAAATGTCAGAGCCCCAGTCTTTAGTTTTAAAGGAGTGTATATTGATTTAAATCTAGCCGGCTATCAAGGCCCTGAGGAACAGACCACTTTGAGTGTTTGAGCGGCCTCCTTAGCAACTCTGCCAGCAGTCTTTTTTTTTTTTGCAACATAAGTGTCTCCTTTTTTGGTGACCAGAGCAGTGCATGATGGCCACTGACTGGGCTCTGCCACGGCCTCTATTGGGACCACTATTTCAGTGGCATACTTAATATCCTTATTTCCATGAGCATGCACAATCATAAAAGCATATTTAGGGTCCATATAAATGTTTATTTTTTATTCCTCTGGATAACTGAAGAGCTCTTGTTAAAGCAATCAGCTCAGCTTTCTGGGCAGAAATCCCAGGTGGCAGTGCCATTGCTTCCAGTACCTGTTGTTCTGTGACCACCACATATGCCCTTCGTTGTCTATTGTCCTTAAAGCTGCTCCTGTCAGTGAAAAACTCCTAGTCTTGCTCTGGCATTGGCTGACCTGACAGGTCCCTCCTGCCAGAACAGACAGCCTCCAGAACCTCTAAACAGTCATGCTGCAAAGGCTCCTTCTCCTTGGCTAGTAACAGGTAGCAGGATTGAGAGCAGACACAGTCTTTAATAACAACTCACAAGTAGTTGCTGCTGCCCAGAGACAAGGAGGCCACCCCCTCACAACATTGTCCAGTGGTTTTGACAAGTTTGCCATTGGCCTTGGGATATCTCTCAGCAACTGTACTAAGACTTCATGGCTCATTCCTTGTTTTTCAAGAACATATAATTTAAATTCTTACTGCAAATCAGACAACCCCAAAGTGGGGACAGTCATAAGATTCTGTTTAATTTTTTCAAAGACATTTTGACAATCTGTGGTCCAGACTGTTTGGAATCCCAGATACGTAACCTGATATTTGCAAATCTTTCCATTTGCAGGTTCCACAAGTCCCCCACTAAGTCCTCACCAAACAGGGCAGGAGAGCCTTCTTAAACCCATGAGGCAACACAGTCCAGCAATGCCATGAGGCCACCCTAGTCCCAAGATCCTGCGGTCCAAATATGACTGAGTAACATTTGTAGTCACTTGTACAATATCATTAATGGCACATAGATCCTGCACGAATCTGTACTCATTGGAATGGAGAATTTAAATTCTACATGTCCCAGGGTCCTGCTATCCTATACAGCCTTACTCACTTTTGGTAGCTTTCTTCTTTCAAATGCTACAATAATGTGCAGGTCTGCGGAGGCCCAAACTTCAAAGTAAATTGTCCCACAATGGCAGTCCTCTGTATGCTTCACCAGGCCCTGGTATTCATTCAGTAGGAACTGGGCAGCATCCGTAGAGGTGAGCTTTTGCCTCTTTTGGAACAGCTCCTGGTGTTCCCACTGCTTGTCCAGGTCCACTGGATTTGGTGGTAGAGGCAGTGGTGGTAGTAGCTCCAGCTCTGGCTGTAGCTCTCCAGGGTCCACCTCCTGGGCCCACTGAGGTGAGTTCCTCAGCCTCCACCTGCCTATGCCTGCCTCACTGCTTCTCCATCCCCTGTTGTCTCCTGCCTGGCTCATGGAGCACCATGCATGGCTGGTACTGGGGGCCAGGGCCACAGCCAAAAAGGGGCCCTTGAACCACATCTGTCCACATGGCTTGGCACAAATTGAATCCCCACTGTCAGCTGCACCCAGAGGTCCTGTGGGGATATTGGATTTGAGCCACTAGTGAGTCAGGGGACCCTGGGCTTCCTCCTTCATCATCTGAGTCCTGGACTTGAAAAAACCATTTTCTCTCCTGACGGTTTCTTGCTTCCAGGAACTCTTTGCAATTTTTGGCAGTGCTGTTTCCAATGCTCTTCCATTTTACAAAAAGCACACTGATTGTACTTCAACCTGGAGCAATTTTTTTCACCCTTTCCTTTTGTCTGTCACAAAGAACCCTGCCGGCTACCCTTGTGCATTCAAACCCTTTATCTGATATGGCTGTAATGGAAATTGCCCTGCCCCAGCTATGGGAACCCTCTGGCCAAATCGAGTTCCCAGCCAGGTCTAAAAGGAGAGACCATTCCCACCCCTGAGTCATAACCTAGTGGGCTTGGGACTGAAGAATTAGTTCCAGTTGCTACCTCCCCAGCCCCTCTCATGGTGCCAAGATGGCAACTCTGGACATGAGCCAGGCCCCTCCTGTGGATTGCCCTAGCTTTAACAGGCATTGCAGCCACCCCTGGGGAGCCCAGCAGGTACCAGTGCCTGCCCACTGGGTCATGCATGCACCTGGGAAGGTAGTCAGGCAGGAAGTGCTCCATTCCCACCCGCCATGACCCCCTTGCCACACACTGCTTGGTGGAGGGCCACATGCTGCTGGATGATAGACCACATATACTGGTCACCCCTCCCACTGAATCTGCCCACAGGGCCATGGTTCTGTACAGTGCCTCACCTCAGTGGACACCTAGCAGCCAACTTACAACTGGTGCAGACCAGGGAAATCTGACTTTCCAACTAAAATAAAACAACGTGAAGGTTCGTGGTGGTTGGGGCAGTAGGTAAAGAGCTTGTGAGTTCCAACCTGGTTACATATGAGATCTTGTACTACTTACCTGATCATTGACAAAATAATTCAAGTTGCAACATAGTATAATAATTTAAGGTTTCATTCAACAGCCACTTCTCACACTCCAGCACGTACATTGGATTACATTAACACCATTCTCTTTCTAACATAGAGTTATAGCTATAAGTTGGCCATTCAGACAAGATTCTCCCCAAGGGGCTTTCAGATGGAATGGAAATGGAGCCTCCCATGTTAGGGCAAAACCCACAAACAACAAACAGAGACAATCAAGGAATTCCCAATGCAAACAATTTCAAACACCAAGGCCTACCAAGTAAATGGGAACCACACAAATGAGAACAAAATTCTCTCAAATGAGAACCAACATCTCCTACTTCAAAAGGGGTTGAATCCCCCAGTTTCCTGAGTTCCACTCAACCTCATGACTTCTATTGGCAAATGTCACCTACAAACAAATGCAAACAAAATGCCCTGCCACAGAGCAAGAAGGTCTGAAAACCTTCCCCAAATGGGTGGAATCAAGGGTCTCAGTGTGCACACTGAAGAACTTATTCAAAAAAATGGCCAAGGCATCTGGACACTTCCCCGATCCATTTCCTTTTCCTCAAGAAAGTTAATGCAGGTTGGAGCTGTGTCTAATTTGGAGAAGAGAGACAGCAGTTCCCCGTAGCTAATCAGGCTTTGGCAGCTGCTGGGGTGGTTTATCACTCTCATACCAAAAAGGGGATACTGCAATCCACAGCTTGACCCGGGGCTGCTCCCCACCCCTGCCAGCAATTGCAGAGTGCCATTCCTCTGGGGAACCAATGGGCCTACCCAGGAATGCCAAATTCTGTTACTGAAAGTTCAGTACTTGCCCCCGCAACTGAATGAAGAACGAGGCCAAATGGTTTGAGGAAAAGGGAAGAGAAGTTTATTAATTTGCCAGCAAATGAGGAGAATGGCAGTCTTGTGTCTTAAAGTATCATTTTCCTAACTGTAACAGAAAATACAGAGCTTTTAAAGGGAGTTTTCAGCTTGAGGCTATTGCTGTTTAACTATAGTTGATGGTTCTGATCAACCTCATATCCAGTGAAGACAATCTCATGACCTCTTCCAGGACAATTCTGTTAAGCCATATCCTGTGGTACAAAAAAACAAAGACCGCCACCTTGCCCCTTGATTATTGGCCTTGGGCAGGGATGCAGGTTTTATTTCCCAAAATTAGTGGGGAGAGATGTTTTACAGGGACAACTCATAAAAGCAACCCTACTGTAGCCAATTGTCTATTTATGCTGAAAGAATAGGGGGCATTGTATTCTTTCCTTGTCTTGGGGGGAAGCAGTCTTTCAGCATTAAGTGTGATATTAGGTACAGGATTTTCATAAATGCCCTTTATTACTATTACTCCTATTACTATTTGGATCCTATTACTATTTTGCTGAGAGTTTTTCAAGAATGGATGTTGGATTTTGCCCAATGATTTTCCCACTTCTGTTCATATGTATATATATATATATATATATAAATATATAATAAAATAAATATATTTATTTTATCATATATTTATTTTAATATATTTGTATAAGTATGTAAATATATATTTTAAGGTGTTTATATACTAAATTACAATGATTATATTTTTATTGAGGTAAAATTCGTATGATATACAACTAACCATTTCAATGGGCACAATTCAGTGGCATTTAGTACATACACAATGTTGTAAAACAGATATTAAATTAAATGAATAGTTCCAAATGTTTTATCACCCCAGAAGACTACTCCACACTCTTTAAGTAACTACTCCTCATCCTTTCCTCCCCATGCCCTGACAACCACTAACCTGCTTCCTATCTTTATGGATTTGCCTATTCTGGATATTTCATAAAAAAATATTGAAATTATACAATATTTGACCTTCTGTGCTGGAATCTTTTACTTAGCACACTAATTGTGAGGTTCATCTAAGTTGTAGCATGTATCAGCAGTTCACGCCTTTCTATGGCTGGATAATATTCCATTGTACATATATACTACAGTTTGTTCATCAATTCTTCCCTTGCTGAGCAGTCGTCTTACATTTTGGTTATTAGGAATAATGCTGCTATAAACATTGATATATAAGTTTCTGTGTGGGCCTAGAAAATTTGCATGTTTTTATTTCTCTTAAGTATGTATCTGGGAGAGGAATTGCAGTGTCATATAGTAATTCTATGTTTAAAGTTTAACTTTTAGAGGAACTTCCAAACTGTTTTCCATAGCATCTGGATTATTTTACACCACGGAAGCAATGTATGAATGTTCCTTTTCCTCTACATCCTTGCCAACACTAATTAATTTCAGGATTTTTTCCTTTCTTTTTTCTTTGCTTTGTTTTGTTTTTTTAATCTAATCATCCTAGTGTGTGAGATATGGTATTTCCTTGTGGTTTCATTTTTTCATTTACTTAATGTCCAATGAAGTTGAATATTTTTCATGTACTTCTTTGGCCATTTTCATATATTCTCTGGAGAAATACCTATTCAAGTCCATTGCCTATTTTTAAAATTGAATTGTTTCTCTTTTTTTGTTATTGGTTTCTTAGAGTTCTAAGGGTTCTTTATTTATTCTGGATACTAAACCTTTATCTGATATATAATTTGAATATATTCTCTTCCATTTTGTAGGTTGTCTTTTTAATTTCTTGGTAATGTCCCTTGATGCATAAAATTTTTTAATTTTAATGAAGTCTAATTTATCTATTTTTTCCTTTGATGCTTTTGATTTTGTTGTAAATTTGATAACCCACTAAAAAAATCTGAGTTCATAAAGAATTATTCCTATGTTTTTCTCCAATAGTTTCATTGTTTTCTCTTTTATATTTGGATCAGTGATCCATTTTGAGTTAACTTGGCTTGTTCTGATGATTACATGTGATTATCACTATCACTGTGTCTCACACAAAGCAAAAAACTTAAAAAGCACTAGGTTTTTATGTTATTATTAGAACTCAAATTTCTGACTTCATACTTTACAAGTTGAGTAAATACAAGCCCATACATTTGTACTGACTTCTTCAAGGTGACAAAAAAAGAACTATTTTCAATTTTTATTTCTTCTAGTCCAAGTTGAAGGTCCTCCCACTTTGTCATTATGTGTTTAAGAGTCTACCTCTAAATCAAGTATCCTTTGTTCTTTCAAACATTGTCTGTGAGAAAGCAAAAAATCTCCTTAAGATCTTGGCCATTTTCCTCAGGATGTGGTCATTGTTGTCCTGAAAATACATATCAAAGGGGAAGCCTCCTAGTTCAGCAGACTTCCATCCACACAGCGCAGGTGTCCTTGTGTTCCTGCTTGTAATGATGCTGTGTGAAATCTGTCTTCCAAGTGGAACTTCTCCAGATAAACAAGCAGGTTGGAACAAGAAAGGAAGGAAAAGATAGGCCCAAATAGCTAACAATTGGGGTGATGGGAGAAAAATATAATTAAAACTACAAGGCTATAGTAACTAAAACAGCATGGTACTGGCACAAGAACAGAGACATAGACCAATGGAACAAAACTGAGAACCCAGATATAAAACCTTCCTCATATAGCCATCTAATCTTTGACAAAGCAAACTAAAACATACACTGGGGAAAAGAATCCTTATTGAATAAATGATGCTCGGAAAACTGGATAGCCACGTGCAGAAGACTGAGACACAATCCGCGCCTTTCAACTCTCACAAAAATCAACTCATGGTGTAGAACACACTTAAACCTAAGGTGGAAAATTATAAGAATTCTATAAGAAAGTGTCGGAAAAACTCTTATAGACATTGGCCTAGGCAAACAATTTATGAAGAAGACCCCAAAGGCAATCACAGCAACAACCAAAATAAATAAATGGGACCTGATCAAATTAAAAAGCTTCTGCACAGCCAAAGAAATGGTCACAAGAGCAAACAGACAACCTACAGAATGGGAGAAAACTTTTGCATGCTACAAATCTGATAAAGGGCTGATAACCAGAATCTACTTAGAACTCATGAAAATCAACAAGAAAAAATCAAACGACCCTATCAAAAAGTGGGCAAAGGACATGAACAGAAACTTTTCAAAAGAAGACAGAATAATGACCAAAAAACATATGAAAAAATGCTCAACATCTCTAATCATCAGGGAAATGCAAATCAAAACCACAATGAGATATCACTTATCTCCAGTGAGAATGCCTTTAGCAAAAAGTCCCAAAACAATAAATGTTGGCGTGGATGCAGAGAGATAAGAACGCTCATACACTGCTGGTGGGACTGCAAACTAGTGCAACCTCTGTGGAAAGCAATATGGAGATAACTCAAAGAGCTACAAGTAGAACTCCCATTGTGATCCAGCAATCCCATTACTGGGCATCTACCCAAAAGAACAAAAGACATTCTATAAAAAAGACATTTGCATGCTAATGTTTATAGCAGCAAAATTCACAATTGCAAAGTTGTGGAAACAACCCAAGTGCCCATCATTACATGAGTGGATTAATAAAATGTGGTATATGTGTACCATGGAGTTCTACTCAACCACAAAAACAATGGTGATATAGCACCTCTTGTATTATTCTTGATAGAGCTGGAGCCCATTCTACTAAGTGAAATATAACAAGAATGGAAAAACAAGCACCACATGCACTCACCATCATATTGGTCTTAACTGACTTCACTGACCAACACTTAAGTGTACATATAATAGTAACATTCGTCGGGTGTCAGGCAGGTGGGAGGGAGGAGGAGGTGATGGTTATATTCACACCTAATGGATGCAGTGTGCACTGTCTCGGGGATGGACACACTTGTAGCTCTCACTTGGGGGGGTGAAAAGGCAATATATGTAACCAAAGTGTTTCTATGCCTGTAATATTCTGAAATTTAAAAAAAAAATTATATCATTCTAAACAAAATGTCAGTTATCTCCATTTTATATGAAAAAAGAGGCTGTGTAATTTTCCTAGAAGAGAAAAAAAAATTCTGAGTATTAGTGTCCTGTCCTAGTCCATTTGGGCTGGTATTAAAAATACCACAAACTAGGTGGTTTATAAAGAACAGAAATTCTAGAGGTTGGTAGGCTCCAAATCAAGATTCTGGCAGATTTGGTGTCTTTTGAGGGATCACTTTTTGGTATAGATGGCTGTCCTCCTGCTATGTTCTCATCTGGCAGAAGGGGCAAGGCAGCTCCCTGGGGCTTCTTCCTAGAAAGGCACTAATCCCATTCACCAGGGCTCCACCCTCATGACCTAATGTCACCACCCAAAGGCCTCTTCTCCTAAAACCATCACATTGGTGATGAGATCTTCAACATGTGAATTTTGGAAGGCACAAACATTCAGACCATCACAAGTCAAAAATGGGAAAATATGTGTCCCAAACAAAGCACCAGCTTGATGAGAGCCAGCACAGCCTAGGAAACTTTTGATCCAGGGATGCTTTTTTTCCTGACAGCCACAGCTGGAATATTTGACACTCATCTAAAGTGCAGTGTGGCCACACTGAAAAAGCTTTGTGTGGCTTGAAAATGATGCTTCATGAGAGTTGAAAGATGTAAATAATTAAGTGATGGGATTTCTGTCATCTGTTGCTGGGCCATTTCTCACTGGTGCAATGATGTGACTTCTTGAGATTTAATGGTTTTATGATTTTAATGATTTGCATGGTGAAAAAAGAAAAGGTCCTCAGACACATTAAATACATAAAGGATAAGCGTTAGGGGTCAGGATTCTTCTGGGAAATCCTCATGCCATTTATTCTAGTGAAAATTTAAGTTGAATATATCACATATTTTTGCACCTGAAGAAATTAAGTTGCAACTTTCTAAAAGCTGATATTAAATATCAACTTATTAATTCATATGGTTCCAATTTGTCAGCCTGAAATCTATGTCAAGTGTTACATCCTAGGTTTTAAATTCTCAGGCTTTGAGTTCCAACAACCAGTGTTAACATTTTGAATCCTAAAACACATATGGATCCAAAATTTGGATAAGAGATTGTAGAGCTGAATTAAATATTCCTGAAACACATTATGATCCAATTTTAAGACAAAAATTCCAGGATTTAAAATATCACAAATTGTGATTATAGGTGGAAGAGCACAGTGTATTCAAAACTCTATTTACTATTGTTTGAATTTTCTCCCATTGTAAGGGGTTTTGCCTTCTAAAATTTTTCTTCTGCTTCTTATATAATACATTTAGTAATTCCTACCATGAAAAGTCAATTTTTAAAAAATTACATTTATGTAGGATGCAGAAAAGTGTCCTCCTGCTAATGTCCATGTCCTAATACCTGGAACTTGCAAATATGTTAGTGTATGTGGCAAAGGGATTCTGTGGATGTAGCTAAGGACCTTGAGAAGAGATTATCCTGGATTGTACAGATGGGATTATTCCTACTTACGAGAGTCTGTAAAGTTGGAGCACCTATCCCACCAGTGTTAGAGGGAGATGTATTATGAAAGGAGGACCAGAGGGACTTCCTGGTTTTGAACATGAGCTGAGGAACATGTGCAGCCTCTAGAAGCTGGAAAACATAAGGGAACAGATTCTCCCCCAAAGTCTTCAGAAAGGAACTGACCCTTAGCACTTTTATTTTAGTCCAGTGAGACCCATTTTGGATTTCTGAACTACAAAACTATAAGACGTAGGGGTGAGGGGATACTCCCCTCTTCCCCCAAAAGTTCACTGAAAGAGCAACTCACGATTAAGGCAGATTAATAAGAGAAAGGTTTATTTGCCATGGGCATTAGGAGAATAACAGAGTGATTACTCAATATCCCAATGAAGTTTGGGTGTTTTTATACACACCTTTTAGAGGGGAGGGGGAATATGAGCAGTATAGGTAATTCTGTTTAGGGATCATAAATGATTGCTAAGAAGGATGAATAGACACTTGGGAGAATGAATGGGTGGGGGAAAAGGATCAACTTGTAAATTAACCTACGAGACAGGTATTACGTTTAAAATGATTTGGGCCAGGTCTGGTTGCATTCTTGATTTTCTTTCTTGCAATACATCGAGATAACAAAGAGAAGGGAAGTCCATTGTTCTTTTTGATGGGTCAGACCAGTTTATTCAGATAGAGAGCAAGCGTCTTCCAAGGGCCTGTTAATCTCTAAGAGCCTTTAATTCAAAATATTCTTTATGCCAAGGAGTCATATTTTGGGTTGAAATTTCCTGAGCTCCTTCATTTCCCTGTCTGGAACTTCCTTAGAAGTTTCACACATTAAAAGTTGAGTCAGTGGCTGTGGAGAAAGAACTGGTTAGTAGTCAAATAACAAGAGATATGAAAAGGGAGAGAAGATCAAAGATTAGAATGAGAATAAATAAGTAGAAAAGAACAGATCTAAGCACATTTCCCCATACTCCATTAAACCACTCTTCCATTCCTGGGAACAAGTCTTCATTAATCTGATGGAGAATATTTATCTTTAAGAGCTGTAGATCACAGTCCCTACTTGCCCTGTGTGGTTTTACATAGACACAGCATTTTTTCAC
>NW_012148086.1:155986-158287 GCF_000956105.1 Propithecus coquereli
ATAAAATCAATTTGGAGTGCCAAAAAAGGATAGTCTGGGCCTTTGGGGGCCAGTTTCCTCCAGAGTTTTGGTGAGATTTACAAGTAGTGCACTGGAGGTAAATATACAAAATCAATTTGGAGTGTTAAAAAGGAATAATCTGAGCCTTTGGGGGCCAGTTTCCTCCAGAGTTTTGGTGAGATTTACAAGTAGTGCACTGGGAAATAATTAGGTCAGAGATATTATAGATCCCAGGGCAGTACTATGTATATATTTTTTTCCTTAATTATCCCCCATTTGTACATATGTCCCATGTGATGGCAGATAAATGCATGCCAAAAAGTTAAAAGAAAAGGGACCACAGGGAGTCTGGGCCAATACACAATCCATCTAATATTATAGGTCAATTAGCAATAGGGGTGTCAACAGGAATTAAGAAACAAGATTTCCAAATTGTGCCAATTGTGTGGCGGACTCCAGAGGCATATTTAGAGTCTATGTAAATCATGGCAGCTTTTCCTTTTGCCAACGTACAGGTTCTAGTGAGGGCTATAAACAAATTGACTCAAGGAATTTTAGGATGAGCTTTTGGGTGCCCCCACATATTTTATATCCTAGGTAAGTAACAATTATCTGCACATACTGCCTAGATCTAAGGATTTATGGTCTCAATCCACCTAGAGTCTTTAAAAGAATGAGAGAGTCTAGGAGAGCACCGTGTTTGCAGAGCAAAAGATCACCAATGCATTGAATAAGCACTGAACGAGAGTGCATCTCTGAGTAGAGGTTGTAGAGTGTAAATCAGCTTAGAGAATTTGGGAGACTAGTGAGCTCCTTCAAAGACAACACATTTGCATTGTTTAAGTCACAAAAATTGTGGTAATTTATTATTACACTAGTAAAAAAATGAATACAATAATGGATTTTCTCTTCTGTAACTAACCATGACCCCATTTCTATATGACTTTCTTGTAAGTGTAAAATAAGTATCATTTTTTTCAAAATGAATCATTCCATTAGTGAAAAATTTCAACTAACAGCATTTGTCATATGACAGAGATCCATTTTATAGTAATCTATGAAAGAATACGCTTATTGTAAGAAAAGAAATTAATAATCTTTAGCACACAGCCAGGAAATTAGGAGATTAAAGAGAAAGTAATAGACAGTAAAGAAGTTGCCAGTGTTTTGTTTTATTAATGAAAAGACAGAGGTTACAAGAGATTCACTATCTCAGGAAACTGTCAGGCTGAAACTTGGAGTGAGCCACCCACATGTTTTGCCTGTGGTTCCAATAATTGTATTTTCCTTTTCAGTTAGATTTATGAATGAATTTTTAAGGCTGATATAACATCTACAATTCATGATCAATATGTGGTAGTGTACAGACATTTATGTCAGTTGGAACGACATTGTTCATTTTTTCAGAAAGTCTGAGCAGTCCTGGGGTGAATGACTGCATGGACGTTAGCACAGTTTTGCATTGTTTTCTGTGCTACATGATATATCATTTAACAGCATCGGAAAATATGTGACAAATGATATCTAAAAGAAGTGAGGTGTAAAATTATTTATATACGTGATGTCAATTTTAAGAAAAATGAATAAAAAATGTCCAAATGATAACAATGCCAATTCCTGTTAATAGTGTTTTGTGTCATCGTTACTTTTAAATTTTTTCTTCTCTTTAATCTCCTATGTGTCCCAATTGTCTACAATTAATTAAAAAAGAATGAAGAGAATTTGGAGTAAGAAAGACCAGGAGCATTTTTTTCCCAGAAAACCAAAATAAGCTCAATATTAAAAATCAACTTATGTTAATCAAAATATTGAAGAAGAAGAATATAATTATATTTACATAGATCATTGTATGTAAGACAACATAAATTAAATCATTTAACATTCACAAAAATATTATAATGTGTGTACTATTCATATCATCATTTTGCAGGTAATGGAACTGAAGCATAGGTTGTTCAAGTAGTTTACCTATGGTCTCACATCTAGTAAAGATCAAGGCTGGAATTCAAAACTCAGGTGAACTGGCTCCAGAGGCCTATGCAACAATATGCTGTATACATTTTTTAAAAACTATTTTTGAACTATAAATAGGAGGAGTACATCTTTCATATAGGACATATTATAATCAATGAAAAAATATTTCATTCAGATATAAAACAGTGATATTGCTATATCACAACTTCTATTCACCAACATAGTAGGAATGCCAGAAAGTGCACCGAAGCAAAATTCATCAACTAATTTAAATTTTTAAATAAGATATGAGAATTATAATTGAATGTGCATGCTGGATCTAAAAAT
>NW_012148086.1:158712-169486 GCF_000956105.1 Propithecus coquereli
AGGTTGGCTATGGTCTGAGTCTTGTTTTATAGTTCCTGGATAGGAACCTCCCTCGTGGTTCAGAGGTCACCATGGAACCACTTTGATCAGACAGTTGGGAGTCACATGACCTGAGCCTAAACTTCACATACAGGTTGTTCTAGTTCAATTTCCAGACTCTTTGGTGCCTATGCCACTTGGCCCATGGGTTAGAGAGTCCTCTGCATTCTTTTGCAGCTGGCACACTAAGTTGTGGCTGGCAGATTCATAGGGTATTCCCTCCTCCCGAGGTATGGCAGCTGATCAGGAGATTAGGGTGGGCAGGACCCAGATGAGAGCCAGAGCACCCACTTTCGTCCCCAGGAGACCTGGAATCCTTTGCTGTCAACCTGACACATGCCGGGCAAAGAGTCCTGAGCACCAAGAAGAACATAGAATTGTGATATACAAGTGCGTTTCTATAATATCATCTCCAGTGCGTTTGCTTGGTATACTTTATAAATGAAAGAGCCCAAGTTTGAACTTTGGCTGGAATTTAAAGTGAAGTGCCTGGTAACAGAGTGTGTCAGATAACCAAGTCCACAGCGTCCTGGTCATCTAGGGGAGAACCACTTACATACTTTGTTGTCACGCACAATAAAAAGACCAGTATAATTTGCAGATGGGATCAGCTTGGAACCTGGACCTTCCAGTCTGGTGTTCGCTGTGCCTTTTCTTCCTCATTGGCACATCCATATCTCCAGTGTCTATGTGTCCCTGCCAGCCTGTGGGAACAGAACAGCTTGTGAAATATTTGATATAAAAAGCCTTTGGTCTGGTTCTGTCAGTTATTGGGCTTGGTTTTGTCACCTAACCAAGTATGTCCAGACTTTTGGTCTGCCCATATACAGTATCTGGTACCTTAACAAAAGGGACAAGTGCACTACCCCAAGTTGCACAGGCCTGGCTTGTGAGCCTCCCAGAACATCTGGTGATTGAACAAGCATTGGCATGGTGGTGAGTGTCAGCACCATCTAAAGTACTGGAATGCCATCTGTGGAGTCACACCATAGGGTCTGATTACAGTATTGCTCTAGTATGTCACCTAGAAAAGATAAGAATTCTTCTAGTGACTTTACCTGAGCAAAGGATAGCTCCCCTTGAGCTCCCGCAGAGGTTTTTCTGTGTGCAGTTGACTCACCAACTGGAGAAGCAGCATTTTTTTTTCTGTTTGTGGATGCTACTTCCTGTTACACATCCATCTTCTGGGCTGGTTCCACCAGGCACTCGTGTTGGCAGAAACCAAATGAGTTCAGGTCCCTTGTGTGGTCTAGACTTTGGCATAACTAGCAATTACATTGATTGGTTAGGGTGGCCAGCATTTGAAAGATTGGTGTAAAGGGATGCTGGGTCTGTGCCTGACCTGCAGTCAGGGTTAGCAAGGGTTAGTAAGAACAAGGCGTAATTCAAAAGAAGAGTCACAATGAAAGATAAAGGGAGCATGGGATAGGTTGAGGCAATCTCAACTCAGCTTCCAATATGCAATCCGTTAAGCAGGAGGCTTAAAAGAAGTGTTTTGAAAGGACCAATTTTTTGAGGGAGTAGAGATAAAGAGGAAAAAAGGAGTTTTTAGATGAAAAATGAGGTTTCTTGATGTATGATCTTGGGAAAAAGCTACCTACTTGCTGCCTCAGGGGCCTGGGAACCGGCCATGGAAATCCTCCTTTTGCGTCACCTGTAGGGGTTGTCCTCCAGTTGTCGCAGTGTGGTTTGGTGTGGCTCATGTGAATCCAGGAGGAGTTTCCTTTTATTTTGGTGGCAGTGTACATGGTTAACAGTACTTCATAAGGACCTTCCCTGCAAGGTGACAGTGTGTGTCTTCTTCTAAAGACTTTGATGTACACATGATCTCCTGGGCAAACAGGATGACAGGGCCTGTCAGTTGGTGGAGGCCCTGCTCCTTTCACCTGTCAATGATGTGCTCCAAGCATGTTAGTTAGCATCTGTATGTAGCTAATCATGGTATCGAATTGCTCACTTGAATCCCCATCTTGTCATTCAGTCCAGTAATAGAAGGTTTGTAGGTGTCAGTAGGCATGGGGTGACAGAACACTGCTTTAAAGGGGGGTGAAACTGTGTCTCCTATTTGCAGCATTCTGGATTTTTTAAGGGCCATAGGTAATGCTTCTGTCCATTAAAGTCCATTGTCTTGACAGACTTCTCCCAAAGTCCTTTTTATTTCTAGATTTTTATGTTCCACTTGCCCTGAGGATTACGGATGACAGGTGGTATTGTCAGGGTGGAATTTATTTTTTTATTTCAGCATATTATGGGGGTACAGATGTTTAGGTTACATATGTTGCCCTTGCCCCTCCCTCCCCCCCTAAGTCCGAGTTTGAAATATGTTGTCAGGGTGAAATTTTAACGGTGGATCGCCGAGGTTCGTGGGCTCCTAGCTTGGCGGAATCGCAGGCTGGGCAGGTGCGATGCAGAGGAAAGCAGACACACTGAATATCTACCTAAGCAGCTTTTATTGTAAGATATTAATAGTATAGGAGAGGAAAGCAGAAGACGTTTCCTAAGGGGAAACGGGTCTGACTCTGCGAGTGGAGAAGACCCTGACTCAATTCTGTATTTTCTTCTTATGTTAATAGTTTATGTTTATGTAAAGGTTATCATAACTATTCATGATACTTCTTGATACTACTCTGAGGAGATTTCCTGGAATCTCAGTTCTACCCCTTTTCTGGCCTTTTAGGGTCTCTTCCCAGGGTTGCTATGGAATTTGTAAACTGCCATGGCGTTTACAGGAGTGAATTTTACCATGTTAATGTATGGAAATGACTTACAGGTCATACCTCGGTCAGAATGGCTCCCCTCTGCGCATGCGCATGGTGGGGAACATCTCTTTACCGTCCAAATCCAGTCTCGTGAGTTTTGTTCAGTTTTTCCTGGGCAGTCAGGGTTTTATGGTCTGATTCTTTAAGTCTAAATAACTGTGTGCGTCAAACCTATTTTTCCATGGCCATTTCCTTCTACTGGTTTTCTGTAACCATTTCCTCCTTTTTGTTTTCTGCTCCTAAAAATTTCCATTACCTCTCCCTTGTTTTTCTGTCCCTAACAGTATGAAATTTTAATAAATACCCCAGAGGCTTCCCCAGCAAGTGGTCTATTTCTGCTATAAAATGAGTCCCTTGATCTTACTCAGTCCATAAAGGAACACTAAGACTAGGAATAATCTTAGTTACTAATTTCTTTACCACTGTTATTGCAACTGCACGCCTAGTTGAATGGCATTCAGTCTATCCACTAATCATGTAAACAATAACCAAACAATGAGAAAAGCTTAAAGCTGGAGGTAAATTTATAAAATCAATTTGGAGTGCCAAAAAAGGATAGTCTGGGCCTTTGGGGGCCAGTTTCCTCCAGAGTTTTGGTGAGATTTACAAGTAGTGCACTGGGAAATAATTTGGTCAGAGATATTATAGATCCCAGGGCAGTACTATGTATATATTTTTTTCCTTAATTATCCCCCATTTGTACATATGTCCCATGTGATGGCAGATAAATGCATGCCAAAAAGTTAAAAGAAAAGGGACCACAGGGAGTCTGGGCCAATACACAATCCATCTAATATTATAGGTCAATTAGCAATAGGGGTGTCAACAGGAATTAAGAAACAAGATTTCCAAATTGTGCCAATTGTGTGGCGGACTCCAGAGGCATATTTAGAGTCTATGTAAATCATGGCAGCTTTTCCTTTTGTCAACGTACAGGTTCTAGTGAGGGCTATAAACAAATTGACTCAAGGAATTTTAGGATGAGCTTTTGGGTGCCCCCACATATTTTATATCCTAGGTAAGTAACAATTATCTGCACATACTGCCTAGATCTAAGGATTTATGGTCTCAATCCACCTAGAGTCTTTAAAAGAATGAGAGAGTCTAGGAGAGCACCGTGTTTGCAGAGCAAAAGATCACCAATGCATTGAATAAGCACTGAACGAGAGTGCATCTCTGAGTAGAGGTTGTAGAGTGTAAATCAGCTTAGAGAATTTGGGAGACTAGTGAGCTCCTTCAAAGACAACACATTTGCATTGTTTAAGTCACAAAAATTGTGGTAATTTATTATTACACTAGTAAAAAAATGAATACAATAATGGATTTTCTCTTCTGTAACTAACCATGACCCCATTTCTATATGACTTTCTTGTAAGTGTAAAGTAAGTATCATTTTTTTCAAAATGAATCATTCCATTAGTGAAAAATTTCAACTAACAGCATTTGTCATATGACAGAGATCCATTTTATAGTAATCTATGAAAGAATACGCTTATTGTAAGAAAAGAAATTAATAATCTTTAGCACACAGCCAGGAAATTAGGAGATTAAAGAGAAAGTAATAGACAGTAAAGAAGTTGCCAGTGTTTTGTTTTATTAATGAAAAGACAGAGGTTACAAGAGATTCACTATCTCAGGAAACTGTCAGGCTGAAACTTGGAGTGAGCCACCCACATGTTTTGCCTGTGGTTCCAATAATTGTATTTTCCTTTTCAGTTAGATTTATGAATGAATTTTTAAGGCTGATATAACATCTACAATTCATGATCAATATGTGGTAGTGTACAGACATTTATGTCAGTTGGAACGACATTGTTCATTTTTTCAGAAAGTCTGAGCAGTCCTGGGGTGAATGACTGCATGGACGTTAGCACAGTTTTGCATTGTTTTCTGTGCTACATGATATATCATTTAACAGCATCGGAAAATATGTGACAAATGATATCTAAAAGAAGTGGGGTGTAAAATTATTTATATACGTGATGTCAATTTTAAGAAAAATGAATAAAAAATGTCCAAATGATAACAATGCCAATTCCTGTTAATAGTGTTTTGTGTCATCGTTACTTTTAAATTTTTTCTTCTCTTTAATCTCCTATGTGTCCCAATTGTCTACAATTAATTAAAAAAGAATGAAGAGAATTTGGAGTAAGAAAGACCAGGAGCATTTTTTTCCCAGAAAACCAAAATAAGCTCAATATTAAAAATCAACTTATGTTAATCAAAATATTGAAGAAGAAGAATATAATTATATTTACATAGATCATTGTATGTAAGACAACATAAATTAAATCATTTAACATTCACAAGAATATTATAATGTGTGTACTATTCATATCATCATTTTGCAGGTAATGGAACTGAAGCATAGGTTGTTCAAGTAGTTTACCTATGGTCTCACATCTAGTAAAGATCAAGGCTGGAATTCAAAACTCAGGTGAACTGGCTCCAGAGGCCTATGCAACAATATGCTGTATACATTTTTTAAAAACTATTTTTGAACTATAAATAGGGGGAGTACATCTTTCATATAGGACATATTATAATCAATGAAAAAATATTTCATTCAGATATAAAACAGTGATATTGCTATATCACAACTTCTATTCACCAACATAGTAGGAATGCCAGAAAGTGCACCGAAGCAAAATTCATCAACTAATTTAAATTTTTAAATAAGATATGAGAATTATAATTGAATGTGCATGCTGGATCTAAAAATCGATAAACAAGTGTCAATTGGATTTATAGTCCTCTGAAATAAGCAGAAAGTAGTTTTTGAAAATATAATTATTATACCAAAAAATTAAAGACATATAATTTAATCCAATGAAATATAAGGTTTTTTTTCAATTTCATATTCAATTAAAAAATGAAGAATGAGATCTAAATAGTAGAAAGATAAACGATATTCATAAAGAGGAAATCTCACTGTGGTAAAATGTCAGTTCACCTCAAATGCCTGCCGTCCCAATATAATCATATGAAATTGTGTATGTGGGGTGTGTGTGTGTGGGTGGGTGTGTGTGAGTGAAAGGCAAAGGGTTAAGACTAGCTAAGATACTCCCAAGTAAAGGAAGGACAATAACAATGTTGATTTGGCTCACAAATACATGTATCAAAAAAACACATGAAAAAAGAATACAGTGCCTTAGAATAGACCCACACATAAGAAGAAAATGTAACATACAAGTGAGCTAGGCTAGGAGAGCAGTGGTGAAAGGATTTGCAATTCAATAACTGGTACAGAAATAATTGATTATCTATGTGGAAAAAAATAGATTCCTACCACACATCATCATAACAAAAATCTATTTAAGAGAGGTTAAGAAATGAAATTTGAGAAACCAAACTTTAAACATTTTAAAAAAATAAAGATGCGTATCTTCATGATCTCCAATAAAGAAAGAGATCTTAAGCAGAACAAAAATCATCAACGGAGTAAAAAGACAACTTACAGAATGGGAGAAAATATTTGCAAACCATATGTCTGATAGGGAGTTAACATCCAAAATATGTAAGACACACATACACCTCAACAGCAAAACCAAACGAACAACAACAAAAAACCCACAAAAAAAGCATAAGTAACCTGATTAAAATGGGCAGAACTTGAATAGACATTTTTCTAAAGAAGATATGCCAGTCTTCAGGGAAATGCAAATCAAAACCCCAATCAGCTATCACCTCACACCTATCAGGATTGCTATTATCAAAAAAAGCAAAAAATAACAAGCATTAGTAAAGATGTGGAGAAAAGGCAACCTTGGCGCACTATTAGAAGGAACGTAAATTGGTATAGCCACTATGGAAAACAGTTTGAAATTTTCCAAAAAATTAAAAATAGAACTATTATATAATCCAGCAATCTCATTTTTGGGTGTATATCCAAAGGAACTGAAATCAGGATTTCATAAAGATTGTGTTCATATCAGCATTATTCACAATAGCCAAGATGTAGAAATGGCCTAAATGTTTGTTGATGGAAGGAAAATATGGTGTGTGTACACACACACACAGGAATATTATTCAGTCTTACAAAATAAGTAAATTTTGCCATGTACCCTAACATGAATGGATCTGGAGGACACTATGCAAAGTGAAATAAGTTGCACAGAGAGACAAATATTGCATGATCTCACTTATATGTGGAATTTGTCAATTCATAGAAGCAAGAGCAGAATGGTAATTGCCAAGGGCGGGGGCAAGGGGAGAGGGGAATGATGCTGGTCAAAGTTTCATTTATTAAAACTAACATCTATCACAAGCAAAACCATTTGAGAAGTACTGACAGAAAGACGCAAGGACAACTTTAGAACTAAAAAGAATCAATTTGTGAATGTTTGAGATGTAGGGAGTTGGGTTTAGAGATTATTATATTAATACTTAAATTTTGGGAGCTAATGGCAAACAAATACATTTAAAATGTCCAATCACATTAATAATATTTTAGTGGAATATTTTATGTGTCAAACTTTTATAAAAATTAATGATACCCAGGATTTGTAATAATATGAGAATCAGGTGATCAAATGCACTCTTGCTGTGAGTATACTTTGATAAAACTCTGGAATTCAAAAAGCCATGTTTTAAAATCACATCCAAAGTATTAACAAGTGAATCTTTAAAAAAAGAAATATCACTTCCCGGAATGTATCTCAAAGAAATAAGCAAAACCTGCAGAGATGTATAAATAGGACATTTACTGCAGCCATTTTTACTAGGCTTTATTTTTCAGAACAGTGTTAGATTTACAGGAAAACAGAGAAGACAGGACCAAGTTCTGATATACCCCATACTATTTCCCCTTTCATTAGCATCTTAAATTAGTGGGAAACACTTTTTACAGTTAATGGACCAATATTAATATATTGTTATTAACTAAAATCCACAATTTATTTAGATGTTCTTAGTTTTTACCTAATATCCTTCTTCTGTTCCAGGACCTCATCTATATTACATTACATGTAGTCATCACGTTTCTTTAAACTCCCTTTGGCTGCAGCAATTTCTCATATTTTCCTTGTTTTCTTGTTTTACGCTTGTTTTAATGACGGCGCTAAGGACTAAAGTTTGTGTGATGTTTCTCTTGTGGTCGTCCTGGGGCTGTGGGTTTTGGGAAGAAGCCCACAGAGGTAAGTGTTCATCACATCCTATGAGGGGTACAGAGTACAAACATGATTTATGACTGTGGTGATCTTGATCTCCTGGCTGAAGTTTTTGTCAGTGTTTTCCACTGTAAAGTCATTCTTTTTCTCTCCTTTCCATCCTGCACACTTGGGAAGACGTCACTGTGTAGTCTAGACCTAAGGAGCGGGGAACTATACTCCCCTCCTTGAGGGTGGAGTATAGCAATGACTTGGAATTCTTCTGCATAGAAGATTTGTCTAAACTTGCCCATTTATTAATTTATTCAGTCACTTATTTATATCAGTATGGGCTCATGGATGTTAATTTTATACTTTGAGTTATAATCCAGTATTATGGTATATCTTTTGATGTTCAAATTTTTCCAGCTTTGGTCATTGAGAGCCCTGTAGATTGGCTTCTGTGCTCATTTGACATGCCCCGGACAGAGTCTGTGTGTGTGTGTGTGTGTGAGCACTTCTTTACTTTGTATCACTACAGGGTGCTCCAGGATCCTCTTGTATGTTTCCTGCAAGAATCAGCCCCTTCTCCAAGGAGCCTTAGATTCTTTTACTGAAGAATGATATTAAAAACCAAGATCTTGGAAATAGACATGCTTTCTGTTACTGAGATGCTGCTTCTTTAAGGCCTTCTCAGTTGACAAAGCAAAAAATGTATGTTTATGCTAACGCTTGTATATACATACATATTGAAATATTGTATATATTGTATATACATACATATTGAAATATTGTATATATTGTATATACATACGTATTGAATATATGTAACCATCCATAACTACATTAAGGTAAACACGATTTGCATAACATTTCCAACTCTAATCTGTTACCACATGGCTCATTCTAGCTTCTTTCTCTTGCTAATCTGTAAATTCCCACTTCAGTAGTGAGAAATTTATCTCCCACTATTTGCCATCATTTACTTAAAATGTTTCATTTTTGTGTCTGTGTACAGCAGTATTGTAATTGCTAACCCAAACTTCCATGGGAAGAAATGCCATTAACTAGAGCAGAGTGCTGAAGGCAGTTCCTTTTGCCTTTAGTCATGCAGACTCTACTCATTTCCAAAGTCGGCTTTGGAGGGCACCCTTTCCCGGATACCCCGTTACTGTGGTTGTTTAATACATTTGTCATAGAACACGATTAGATTCACTTCTCACAGCCTGCATTCTTTCCTGTGTCCCTGACTTCCTTAATGATTTTTTAAAATTCTGCATACATTAAAGTTCACTCTTCTTACCATAAAGTTATATAGGTCTTATCAAATGCATAAATGTCTTACATTCAACTTTACAGTTTCATATATAGTCATTTTGCTGCCTTAAATTTCTTGCATTTTATATATTTATTCTTTCCTCTTTCCCTGGGACATTTAAAATCACGAATCACTTTCGTGCCTCTACAGTTTTGCCTTTTTCAGATCATATAATGGAATCATGCAAGGTGTAGCCTGTTTATATTGGCATCTTTCATTTAACAATATACATTTAAGTTTCCTCCATATTTTTTTGTGCTTTGATAGTTCATTTCCTTTTTATTGCTGAATAATATTCCATTGTATAAATGCACCAGTTTGTTTATACATTCACCTGTTGAAGGACATCTTGTATGCAGCCAACTTTTGGAGATTATGGCTAAAGCTGTTATAAGCATTTATATAGGTTTTTGTGTGAAGATAAATTTTCAAATCCATTGGTTAAATACCTAGAAATGAGATTGTTGGATCGTATAAGGAGACTATGTTTAGCTTGTATGAGACTGCCAGACTGTCTTCCCAAGGGGCTTAACATTCTGCACTCCCACCAGCAATGAACGAGAGTTCCGGATGCTCTGCATCCACACCAGCATTTAGTATCTGCAGTGTCTTAAATGTTAGTCATTCTAATCGACGTATAGGGCCACTTAAAATCGCTTGGTAACAAATGTCGATTCTCATCTTTACATACGCTTTTTTACCATCTACATGATGTCTTTGATGAGGTGGCTGGCTTTTTGCCTATTATTAAATTGTTCTTTTTCCTTATTGTTGAGTTTTAACAGACATATGATTTGTAAAAGAATATTTTCTCTAAGTCTATAACCTAGCTTTTGAGCTTCCAAAAAATCAGAAGTTTTTAATTTTAGTTAAGTCTAAATTATTATTTTTTTCTTTCTTTAACATTCTTTTAGTGTTGTATGTAAAAACTCATTGCCAAACCCAAGGTCATATGGACATTTTACTGTTTTTTTTTTCTTAGAAGTTTTATAGTATTGCGTTTTGTATTTGTATGATCCAAATTAACTTTTGTGAGGCATAAATTCCAAATATAGCTTTTTTTCCTTTCATATGAACATCCAATGTGTCAGCACCC
Organism: Propithecus coquereli; assembly: GCF_000956105.1. Classification (NCBI taxonomy): domain Eukaryota; kingdom Metazoa; phylum Chordata; class Mammalia; order Primates; family Indriidae; genus Propithecus; species Propithecus coquereli. Next base: position 169,012 of record NW_012148086.1, read on the forward strand.
TTTGTTGAAAAGACTATCCTTTCACCATTGAATTGCTTTTGCTCCTTTCTCAGAGATCAGTTGACTGTGTTTGTGTGGTTCTCTTACTGGGTTATCTCTGCTGCTCCATTGAATTACGTGTCTATACTTTCTCTAATACCAAGTTATCTTGATTATTGTAGCTTCGTACTAACTCTTAAAGTGGGGTCATGTCAGGCCTTCAAGTATGTTCTGTTTCAGTTTCGCATTGACTTTCCAAGGGCCTTTGCCATTCCATGTAAACTGCAAACTCAGTTTGTCAATATTTTCAAAATAGCTTGCAAGATTTTGATTGAGGTTATGTTGAATCTATAGATAAATTTGGGAACAATTGACATCTTAACAATATTTCATTTTCCAAACTATGGATACAGAATTTTACTCCACTTATTTGGATCTTTTTTGATTTCTTTCATCAGAGTTTTACAGTTATCCTCATGTAAATTTTATATATATT
>NW_012148086.1:169536-172116 GCF_000956105.1 Propithecus coquereli
AAAAGACAACTTACAGAATGGGAGAAAATATTTGCAAACCATATGTCTGATAGGGAGTTAACATCCAAAATATGTAAGACACACATACACCTCAAAAGCAAAACCAAACGAACAACAACAAAAAACCCACAAAAAAAGCATAAGTAACCTGATTAAAATGGGCAGAACTTGAATAGACATTTTTCTAAAGAAGATATGCCAGTCTTCAGGGAAATGCAAATCAAAACCCCAATCAGCTATCACCTCACACCTATCAGGATTGCTATTATCAAAAAAAGCAAAAAATAACAAGCATTAGTAAAGATGTGGAGAAAAGGCAACCTTGGCGCACTATTAGAAGGAACGTAAATTGGTATAGCCACTATGGAAAACAGTTTGAAATTTTCCAAAAAATTAAAAATAGAACTATTATATAATCCAGCAATCTCATTTTTGGGTGTATATCCAAAGGAACTGAAATCAGGATTTCATAAAGATTGTGTTCATATCAGCATTATTCACAATAGCCAAGATGTAGAAATGGCCTAAATGTTTGTTGATGGAAGGAAAATATGGTGTGTGTACACACACACACAGGAATATTATTCAGCCTTACAAAATAAGTAAATTTTGCCATGTACCCTAACATGAATGGATCTGGAGGACACTATGCAAAGTGAAATAAGTTGCACAGAGAGACAAATATTGCATGATCTCACTTATATGTGGAATTTGTCAATTCATAGAAGCAAGAGCAGAATGGTAATTGCCAAGGGCGGGGGCAAGGGGAGAGGGGAATGATGCTGGTCAAAGTTTCATTTATTAAAACTAACATCTATCACAAGCAAAACCATTTGAGAAGTACTGACAGAAAGACGCAAGGACAACTTTAGAACTAAAAAGAATCAATTTGTGAATGTTTGAGATGTAGGGAGTTGGGTTTAGAGATTATTATATTAATACTTAAATTTTGGGAGCTAATGGCAAACAAATACATTTAAAATGTCCAATCACATTAATAATATTTTAGTGGAATATTTTATGTGTCAAACTTTTATAAAAATTAATGATACCCAGGATTTGTAATAATATGAGAATCAGGTGATCAAATGCACTCTTGCTGTGAGTATACTTTGATAAAACTCTGGAATTCAAAAAGCCATGTTTTAAAATCACATCCAAAGTATTAACAAGTGAATCTTTAAAAAAAGAAATATCACTTCCCGGAATGTATCTCAAAGAAATAAGCAAAACCTGCAGAGATGTATAAATAGGACATTTACTGCAGCCATTTTTACTAGGCTTTATTTTTCAGAACAGTGTTAGATTTACAGGAAAACAGAGAAGACAGGACCAAGTTCTGATATACCCCATACTATTTCCCCTTTCATTAGCATCTTAAATTAGTGGGAAACACTTTTTACAGTTAATGGACCAATATTAATATATTGTTATTAACTAAAATCCACAATTTATTTAGATGTTCTTAGTTTTTACCTAATATCCTTCTTCTGTTCCAGGACCTCATCTATATTACATTACATGTAGTCATCACGTTTCTTTAAACTCCCTTTGGCTGCAGCAATTTCTCATATTTTCCTTGTTTTCTTGTTTTACGCTTGTTTTAATGACGGCGCTAAGGACTAAAGTTTGTGTGATGTTTCTCTTGTGGTCGTCCTGGGGCTGTGGGTTTTGGGAAGAAGCCCACAGAGGTAAGTGTTCATCACATCCTATGAGGGGTACAGAGTACAAACATGATTTATGACTGTGGTGATCTTGATCTCCTGGCTGAAGTTTTTGTCAGTGTTTTCCACTGTAAAGTCATTCTTTTTCTCTCCTTTCCATCCTGCACACTTGGGAAGACGTCACTGTGTAGTCTAGACCTAAGGAGCGGGGAACTATACTCCCCTCCTTGAGGGTGGAGTATAGCAATGACTTGGAATTCTTCTGCATAGAAGATTTGTCTAAACTTGCCCATTTATTAATTTATTCAGTCACTTATTTATATCAGTATGGGCTCATGGATGTTAATTTTATACTTTGAGTTATAATCCAGTATTATGGTATATCTTTTGATGTTCAAATTTTTCCAGCTTTGGTCATTGAGAGCCCTGTAGATTGGCTTCTGTGCTCATTTGACATGCCCCGGACAGAGTCTGTGTGTGTGTGTGTGTGTGAGCACTTCTTTACTTTGTATCACTACAGGGTGCTCCAGGATCCTCTTGTATGTTTCCTGCAAGAATCAGCCCCTTCTCCAAGGAGCCTTAGATTCTTTTACTGAAGAATGATATTAAAAACCAAGATCTTGGAAATAGACATGCTTTCTGTTACTGAGATGCTGCTTCTTTAAGGCCTTCTCAGTTGACAAAGCAAAAAATGTATGTTTATGCTAACGCTTGTATATACATACATATTGAAATATTGTATATATTGTATATACATACATATTGAAATATTGTATATATTGTATATACATACGTATTGAATATATGTAACCATCCATAACTACATTAAGGTAAACACGATTTGCATAACATTTCCAACTCTAATCTGTTACCACATGGCTCATTCTAGCTTCTTTCTCTTGCTAATCTGTAAATT
>NW_012148086.1:173999-201116 GCF_000956105.1 Propithecus coquereli
ACTCATTGCCAGTATATAGGAAAGCATATACTTGTTCTTTTATTAAGTTGAGGATCTTTCCCTCTATTCTTATTTTGCTGAGAGTTTTTATCATTAATGGATGTTGGATTTTGTCAAATGTATTTTCTGCATCAGTTCATATGATCACATATTTTCTTTCTTTAGTCTGTGGATTAGGTGGATGTTTTTGAGTGTTAAGCCAACCTTGCATACATGGAATTAAATCTAGTTTAGCTACAGTGTATAATTGGGGCTATACATTATTGGATTAGACCTAGTATTATTTTTTTGAGTATTTTTACACTGATGTTCATGAGAGATTGGTCTGTAGCTTTCCTTTCTTGTGATGTTTTTATCTGGTTTTGGCATTAAGGTAATGCTGATCTCATAGAAGGAGTTAGTAAATGTTCTCTATGCTTTTATTTTCTGGATGTAATTTTAGAGAATTATTATTATCTCTTCCTTAAATGCTTGGTAGATTCACTAGTGAGACTAAGAGTCATAAAATAAGTGATGGCTTTCAATATATATGATTATTAAGAAATTTAGCCCTATTTAACTATTCATCAAATACAATAAGATTTTCTTTCTTTTCTTTTTGCTTCCCCCACCCCCCCAATACAGTAAGATTTTGAACAATGAAAACACACCTCTGAAAATATCAGTTCACTGACAATTTTATGTAATCTTTGTGCATCATTTGTTCTAAGTGTCAAATGATGAATTTAGAAATTATTCATATTTTGAAAAGATTGACTAAAAACTAAGAGTTAAATCACCAAGTAATGAATGTTTCTTCTCACTGATAAGTGGGAAAGCAAGGTCTGAATACTAAAGGGAAATGTGGCATAAGCACATTAAAAAACTTCAGAAATGCTACTTTCTGGGTTTCATTAACACCCTGATTCTGCCATGCTTCAGATACGGGTTTACCTGTGTTTTTCATCTACTTTAGCTGTAAAATTAATAGTTCTTAAAATACCAGGTTGTTTTTATTTGTTTTTGTTTTTTTTTTCTGAATTGTGTCTAGACCTAGTGTAGTTCACAGATTATTAACTAAGTGGCAATGTCTGGCACAATTCACCCGAGATATTTAAAATGAATACTAAAGATTAAATGATTACATCACTTATCTAAACTTTTTAATTAAGGAAGTTTAGAAGTAGGGAAGGAAAGAAGACAGATTTTACAAAAAAAGAAAAAAGAAAAGAAAATATAGTTGGGCACTGAATGTCCCTTAAAACATAATAAATCATATCTCAAAGAAGCAGTAGAGCATAGTGGCTTTACTAGATGGTATTATTGTTCGCCTGAGTTGCTCCCTCTCTGTGGAGATGGATTTCACTTTCTGCCTCAGCGACTTCGGTCTTGTCATCTAAAGGGCTCCACCCAGTGTGACGGTAAAGGTAGCTGTGTGAGCCACTCTGAGCAGAGCCTCTCCGAGTCACTGAGTGCCTCGACCACATCTCTTATTTCCTCCTCTGAGACTAGCAGTGTCCCAAATCAGTCAGGGTCCCAGACAGAAATGACAGGAGAAGAGCTGCCGCTGACCCACAATGGACGGCCACACAACAGGATAGTCAATGTGAGGAACACTGGGAGCAATCTTGATACTCACAGAATATTTCAGCAAATTATGGTATGTTACCCATTGAAAAGATGTTAAGAAAAGCACATGAAAACATATTTATACAGTATTATATAACAAAAATGCAATACAAAACTAAAAATATAAAACTACTATTGTGTGAAATAATCAAATTTGGATATGGCTTGGAAAGAAATACAAAAACAGAGGAACTTTGGCACATTTTACTTTTTTCCACAATTTTTTTTTAAAAATAAAGAGAATATATCTTAAAGATTAAAGCATAGGCAATAGGATATCTTCTCATAACAGTTGACTTCAGCTATCAACACATGTACACACACATACATACCATATTTACAGAGTTTCTTTCATATTTCTAAAGGTATAGCTGGTTAAGTATAAATTTCCATTGTCTTCCATATCCACTTTGTTAAAAACGGCACTTGGACAGAAACTGTATTAAAATTCAGCCAGAAGTGTTAGAACTGCAGCGGTGAACAGAATGTACTACCAGAACTATAAATCAAAGTGATGCACCATCCCGGCTTCCTACCAGATGCAGCAGGAGAATGAAACCGCCCTGTGTATTAGAACAAGAGGAAAAAGTTACCCACAGAGTCCTGCTCGGACTAGGGCTGCAGTGGACGAAAATGTCCTTCATGCTGCTATTTTTTAAACATCTGTTCAAATAGAGCCCACATTTCTGTGTCACCACCTCTACAGGTCAGACTCCTCAAATGTTGTCTGAAGATCTTTATCTTTGAGTTATAATATTTTATTTATGTGAAAGAGACTCCATTATAACCGTCTGGAATAAAGCTGGAGCTAGTAAAAAAAAAAAAAAATCGAGGTGATTTGCATTTCTAAACAACATGTATGCATTTTAATGCACTTAAACAAGAAAATAATCTCTGCACTACTTTCCTAGTTTGACATAATGCAAGACAAAGAGTTACTGCATTTTTAAAGGAGTGAACAATAAATCATGCAGTGAAATGACAACATTTTTATGTACTATGAGATCAATTCACTTGAAAACAGCTTTTTGTTTAACATTTAAAAGAACAGAAAGTCAAATGTCCTTATATCACACCATATCCCCTTTATGAGGCCACACACAATAGACTCATGTCTCCATTTCAGGAAAGCAATACTTTTAGACAACTAATCACAGTGATACTCCCCTAGCCCCATATCCATGGTTTTGTTTCCTGCAGTTTCAGTTACTCACATTCAACCATAGCCTGAAAACATTAAATGGAAAATTCTAGAAATAAACAATTCATGAATTTCAAATTGCACATAGTTCTGTGTATTATGGTGAAATCTTGTGCCATCCCACTCTGTCCCACCTAGGCCGTGAACTATCCCTTTGTCCAGTGGATCCATGCTGTCTATGCCATTGACTTATTAGTCACTTAAGAGCCATGCCATTAGCAGATGGACTGTTTCCTTATCACAGTGCTTGTATTCAAATTGCCTTTATTTTACTTAATAATGGCCCCAAAGTGTAAGAGTAGTGAAGCTGGCATAGTTTCATAATTGTTCTATTTTATTATTAGTTATTGTTGTTAACCTCTTATTATGCCTAATTTATAAATTAAACAATCATGGGTATGTATGTATAGGAGAAAAACATGGTTCACATTGGGTTCAATACTATCTGTGGTTTCAGATATGCATTGGGGGTCTTGGAATGTATCCCCCCTGTATTCTGCTCATGTAGGTACGAGACTCCACTAATTACCCTTGCATCCCCGTTGGCATTACCTGTTAGGGGCTTAGAAATAGATGCATAGCCAACTTCTAGAAATCTTGCATGACTCTGTGCCAGGCATTTTGCATGCTACCACATCCTTACCACTAGTTTTTATTTTTATTTTACTTTCTTCTGGATTTTCCCTACTTCTGCCTTGATTCCATTATTGTCTATATATTTCTCCTAACTGCCTCAAGTTAAAGGAACAAATAAACCTAAATCATCTTTTATTATTAAATAATATTCAGGAGCCTAGATATGATTTCTGTGCTCAGTGGCCAGGCCTGGCTTCCTGCACTTGGCCTAGATTAGATCCAAATCCCTCCAGTGTAAGAGCGGCCGGGAAAACAGGAGTTACTGCGTGACTTGTGGGAGGCCACAGGAAATCCAGTCTCCTCATCCTCCTAGCATGGCAGGGACAAAATTAACCTTTCCTGGTCCTCCTCTCAGTATGACCAGTTTGGTTACCTGCTTTTCTTCCTAACTCTAATACTGTTCTGAGGGCTCAAACAATTAACTGTTTTTTCCTAGCTGGTAAAGTCCTCTTTCAGAGACAGCGATGTTATTTGTTGGCATTTCACCAGGGTGATTCTTGTAATCAAGATCTAATTAGCCAACAAGGGGGTTCTTGAGAGCAAAGTCAACCACGGAAACCAAGCTTTGAATGTCTATGCACAGCCCCCAGCCTGCCCTGGTCACTTGTGGTGCCCCTGTGACCCAGTGCGGCCTCCCCTGGGCCGGGCTGTTGGTTGGCCATGGGCCAGCTTCACGCCTCCACCAGCTTCTCATGTGTGTCTTGGGCCCAGAAATCTGGCTTTTGTTGTCACAAAGTTGAGCCTCCAATGTATAGATTTAACTACCTTTCATCACATCCTTGAAGACAAGAGGGGACTGAGCCCAGGAGGCCCTGCTGAGTTCTGCTGTCCTGTCGGAAGCTAAACAGATCTGGCCTGTGGGTGGTGTGTCCTTTGCTTTCTTCCCATTCTTGGCCAGACTTCCAGGCAAAATGACACACAGACATGATGGTAAAAGTGAAGTGTGGCCACAGGACACCTGCCCCTTCCTACTCTGCCCCTCCTTCTCAGGCAAAGGCCAGGGCTACCTAGCAAGAATAGTAAGACCTGACTTTCCCAGAGCACATGCCCCTGGCCTAAAGTTAGGGTCGTCCATCTCTTAATTCCCAAATCACAACAACGCTGAACCCTTATTGAAAAAATTACCATAAAATCTACCTTTTCTGGGGTCTTCCTAAGTGCTCCTGTGACGGTTGAGAGCTCGTACATACAAGTTACTTATTATGGGTCCTCACCTAGACAGATGCAAAAGTTGAGACAAATCGTTTAGTATGTTTGACAGCAATTTGACCAAGAGTCATTTTATGTGTGTTCAACCTAATTATAAATAATTAGGATTTATCTTAAGTATTTTTGTGATTTTTAAAATTAAGTTTCTTGTACTTTTCTATTTTTTTAAGTGTTGATCTACCTATGTTAGGGGAAAAAGATAAAGGACAAAGGCACTTTGCCACAGATGAGAAGCACAGTGATGCTAGGCTGATGTGGGCCATGCTGCCCTCACCCAGGGGCTGTGCAGCTTTCCTGAGAACTATGCGAAACCCTGGTAGCCTCTCCTTCCCCGAGGTCACCAGATGACTCTTTACTGCTTTGCCCTCATCCTCAGGAAGGTGACCGGTCCTTCGATTTTAGCATTAAAGGCTTCTCTCCACTTACATATTTAAATTTACACATGTGAATAAAGAATCCAAGTTTAATCTGCCATGTCTGACAAACAATGAGGAACACAGACAACACTGTCGCAAGCTCTCACCTTCATCAAGTCAAACATCCCTGTGCTCATATAGCTGGCATTTATACGACTTTTTAAATCTTTCCATACTACAGTATAATTGTTTGCAATATGTTATCTTAAAGCAACTCTGGCATAAATGTTATTTTTATCTCAAATACATAAAAAAGAGTCTGGATTAAATGGTCTAAGTAATCTGTTCAGATTCTGTAAACTGACAAAGCCAAGATTTGAACCCATGAAAATGAAAGTCAAATTCCATGCTCTTTCCAAAGCCTCAGGATGCCTTTTTATGTATTCAATCTATGCATGTAACTGCCCACCGTACATTTAGGTCTGTAATAACCAGCATTTCTAACTGGGCATGTCCTGGGCAGAATTCTTTAATGCTTCCCCTGACTCCCACCGTTGCAATCTGGTCCCCTACCCTCTTCCCCATCTCGGCAAATGGCATCGGTGAATTCTCACGTGCTCATGTCCAAACTTTGGAGCCAAGCTTGCTTTCTCTCTTTCCCTGATCCCCGCAATCAAGAAAATAGCTGTTATCCTTGAATCTCTTGACTACACTCCTTTCTCTGCATGTCTCTGTAACTATTTACATTAGTCAGGGTTCCCCAGAGAGCCTCTCTCTATTAAAGGACAGAGAGAAAGATTTTAAGGAATTGGTTCACGAGATCGTGAGGACTGGCAAGTCCAAAATCTGCAGGAGACGCAGCAGGCTGGAGACCCAGGAAAGAGTTGCAGTGAGAGTCCAAAGGCAGTCTGCTGGCAGATTCCTTCTCCCTCAGACAAAGGCAGTCTTTTTCTTTTAAAACATTCAACTGATTGGTTGAGGTCTACCCACGTTATGGAGGGCAATCTGCTTTACTCTAAGTGTCCTGATTTAAATGCTAATCTTTCAAAAAACATACCTTCACAGCAACATCTAGATGGGTATTTGACCAAATACCTGGACAGGCAGCCCAGCCCACTGCACGCACAAGATCAACCATCAAAACATTCTAGCCCAAATCACCATGACCTCTCCCTTCACTGCCACATCTTCTCCTTGAATCCTCCTATAAAGCCTTCTTCTCACAGCAGAGAGGCCTTTGAAAAACGTAAGCAAGATCCCAGATTTTAAAAATTCACTAGCTTCCCATTGCTCTTAGAGCAAAATCTGGATGTCTTCCCCAAGGTCTACAAGGCCACCTGACTTGGACCCATTCAGCCCCACTGGCTGCATCCCCCATCCCTTCGTGGCCTCATTGTTTTCCTGTTTGTTCCTCTAACTGCTGAGTCCAAGCCGTTGTCTCCATCTCCAGGTTCTTTGCATGATTACCTCTCATCTTTTAGATCTGAGCTCAATTGACATCACCTCGGAGAGGCTTTCTGTAGCCTCTAATGATTTTTATGCTTTTTGTTGTGTTTTGTTTTCTGGGTCCTGTATTAGATGATAACCATGAGAGTAGGGCTATGTTTATCTTTTCATAAGCACCGAGTAGATATTCAATGCACACTTGTTAAAGGATGGAGCATGCACGTGCTCCCATATTTATTCTGGTGTTTTTTGGTGTGGATCTGAAATCTTACCTGGTAACGGCAGAGGCAAGAAACAGTTAAATTTGTCCATCGTCTGCCTATAACTTTCTGAAGCAGTTTTTCACACATACCTGACAGAGTTATGGGAGGGGAATCTGATGGCCAGGAGTGAATTAGGTACCAAATGGGTACTTGAAATGTAGAAACCTATCAGTCAAAGCATGCTGGAGGCTCCTCTTGATTCCAGAAAATGAAAAGTTTATGAGCTTCATGTCTTAGAATCTTTAAAGACCTTAGGGTATTTTTTGAAGTATGGTTTTAAAAGAGCAGGGACATTTTAACTCATTGATTAAGTCAGAAATGTTACAAACATAACCATGTTACCTGTAGCCTTTATTGATTAAAAAATGAGTTCAAACCTTGTTTCAGCAACTTAAACTATAGATTTTTAACTGCTGTCACTTATGGAAAAAACTTTCTTTTGCCACAAGGTATAATGAACACTCTCAAGAAAAGTGTGGAAAAGTGGGAAAATGACACCACAAAATAGAAGAAGTAAATGAAAAAATAGTTATTATGACATAGAAGTTTAACAGCTACTAAACAAGTAGTGAGGAAATTGTGACATTTTAATTTTAAAAGTAGTCAAATATTTTTTCCTTTTACCTATGAAGTAAAACTTATCAAAGGATGTGTATTTAATTCTCACACCTGTACCACAAAGCAAGATTATTTTGTCAATGATTTTGGCATGCAACACTCTATTCTTACAAAGTCTTGTAAAAATATTATTAGCATCTTCCAAGCACAGAATTATGTGAAAATGAAAGATATTTTCAGGTTTCAGACATGTGACTTCTTCTTACAGACCTATCTTAATTAGGTCTGAAATAAGTCTCAAACCTCACCCTAATTGACAACTAAGTAAGCTGTGAAGGTCAGAAGGGTTCTAACAACAGATACAGACATAGCGTTAGGGCTGAATCAGTAAGGCAAAGAAAGGTCAGAAGCAGACCTAGGCAGGTGGACCTGGAATACCCAGGAAAAAGAATCACATTCACTTTGGGTTATTATGGGAAACAAGTGCCTGTGAGTCTTTTAGAAAATGCCTGATGACTTTTATTTCCTTTGCTCCTTCCTTCTTTCTGTATGCATTTGTGCAATGCCCACAAAGCTGCAGGAATTGTGCTAGACACAGGAAGTAAACATGAATAGGACAAGGTGTCTGTTTGACAGAGCATGAGTGTAGTGGGTGAGGCTGACAGGTAAACATTTAATTTAAGCTTGCATGTGCTGTAGGTAATGGTAGGCCAGATGATTTGGATCAACTGTTGTGATGAAGGTTTTTAAAGCTACTTGCAAAAATACATCTCGGATATTTTACTGAAGGCATTAGAGTGCTAATAATTTATTTAAGAAACAGCTAACCCAGATCCAGGAGAAAGAAGAGACTCGGGATCTCAAGCCCAATGTTTGGAGTTGTTCTTCCCTGTGCCACTGGGGTGTCTGAAAGGACAAGTGGCTGAATGGTGAATTCACAACCCCTAAAGTGTAGGGGAAAATTCAGGATCCCCAGTGAACAGGCCCCTGGAGATCGTCCCACCCTTTGGGATAGAAGCAGAAGTGAAAGCCCCTCTCAGAAAGAGCAACTTAACTTAATCATCTTTCTTCCTGAAAATGGACGACAGTAACAACACGTTGAAATCTTGTCCTGGAAAAAGAAAATCAAATCCTCTCTGAAAAAAATATAGCATCATCCTAGATTTGAGGTTATTTTTTTTTTTTTGCAAACAATATTTCAAATACGTAATTTAATGGAACACAACTAAATACAACCAGAAAACAACAACATCTGGCTTCTGGTCTGGCTTAGAAGGTAAGGGGCTTAGAAGTCATCACTTCATTCTATTAATAACAAGTAAAATACTGAACAAACCAAAAAATCAACACCTCTTCTTAAATCCAGCAGTAGAGTGAGGCCACAGGGCAAGCTGCCGCCCCAATATTGGAGAGAAAGATGGAGGGATACACAGAATCACAACTTACCAAAGCAGAAATCCACGAGCAGAAACACCCTTGGGAACTAGAACTGAGGCAGAGAAACCTGAATTGTAGTTGAAGGATTGCTGGGGGCTTAGTGTGGGCAAGTCTGAGAGATAAACTCCAGGGGGACGCAGTCAGAGGAAGAGTCCCACACTTTTGTGAGTTTTAGCTCCTGCACCTACCTGATTATCACAGTGAATAGTGGAGAAAAATCCCCTTGTGCTTACAGTAGGGGGAGGGGAGAAGGAACCATTCTGAAATATGCCAGAGCATCCTGTTCTTAACAAGGTCTGCCCTTAGGAAGAACTAGTCAACAAGAAGCTAACCTGCTGGGGTTTTATCAGAGCCTATTTGACCTGGGGGAAGGGAAATATCCAACTTTAGCCAGCCCTACCCTTCCACATGAAAGAAGGGAAATACCCAACTCATGCCTGCTCTAGCCATCCTGTCCCAATTGGGGTAGTGGGGGAAACCCTGAGTAGCACTGGTAAAGTTCAAGGCCAGAGACACAGGCTCACCAAAAAACTAAGTCCTACACAAAAGACTCTAGAATATTCCCCATCCCCACTCCTATCCACCACATCGCTAAAGATCTATTTGCCACAATTCCTATTACCCAGTACATCATGTGTACTTTTCAGTAAAAAATTACAAGGCATATGAAAAGGCAAAAAAAAGAAAAAGTTTGAAGAAACTGAAGAATCATTAGAACTAGAGTTAGATATGACTTTTGAAAGTTCCTATTGTCATATTTTCAAGTTCAGAGATTCTTTCTTTTTATTGAGACAGAGTCTCACTCTGTCATCCAGGTTGGAGTACAGTGGTGTCAACAGAGCTCACTGCAACCTCAAACTCCTGGACTCAAGCAATCCTCCTACCTCAGCCTCCCGAGCAGCTGGGATTACAGGCGCACACCAACATGCCCAGCTAATTTTTTCTATTTTCAGTAGAGACGGGGTCTCCCTCTTGCTCAGGTTGCTCTCAAATTCCTGAGCTCAAGCAATCCTCTCACTTTGGCCTCCCAGAGTGCTAGGATTACAGACATGAGCCACTGTGCCCAACCAAGCTCAGAGATTCCTTCCTCATCATGCCAAGCCTTCTGATGGGCCCATCACAGACATTCTTCATTTCTGTTGCAGTGTTTTTGATATCTATCATTTCTTTTTGATTTTTTCTTAGAATTTCCATCTCCCTGCTCCCTCCTCTCCATCTGTTCTTCCATATTGTCTATTTTTTCCATCAGTGTTCTTACCATATTAATCACAGCTTTTTTTTTTTTAAATTCCCAGTTTGATAATTCCAGTGTTCTGGTCATGTGCCTGCTCTGATCCCTTCCTAGTCTCTAGTAGAAACATTACCTACATTTTTTAGGGCACAGTTTGTGTCAGGAATTTGAAGCCAAGATTAAAATTTAATCTCCTTGCGTCTCTTAAGAAATCCTTTCCTTTGGTTCTTGAATCTCTTTCTCTGGACTCATTCTCTTATAGCTATATTGGTTTCACTGTCCCCCTGTTCAACATTGTCTTGAGCCCAGTTTGACTCCATTGTCTATTTGTCCCAACTTGTTGCAAACAGTCTGCAAGATCCACTATCAAATTGATATTAACTGACTTAACTGACCAACACTTAAGTGCATATATAGTAATAACATTCATCGATGTCGGGCAGGTGGGAGGGAGAGGAGGGAATGGGTATATTCACACCTAATGGGTGCCATGCACACCATCTGGGGGATGGACACGCTTAAAGTTCTGACTCGGGTGGGGCAAGGGCAATATATGTAACCTAAACATTTGTACTCCCATAATATGTTGAAATAAAAAAAAAAGAATCAGTGTGGGGATCAGGTCAACCTCTCAAAACCCACGTATTTAAGAAACTTAGTAAATGTTTAAAAATCTTCTTGCTAGAGGTATAACATTGTCTATGCAAAGCCATTTCTTGTACTTCCCCAGGGTAGATACACTTACTAAGAGCAGAAAGTGACTGCTTTCTTTATCTGGAAGTCCATGGAATGTTAAACTTTCGTTCTAAACTGGTCAGGCTTCCCTATATTTCTGCACAGAAAACAGTATTGTTCTAGTGGGATGATTCCTCTCCAAGGACCCAATAAACCTTTCTGGGAGGCTGATTTCTGGACTATTGACTGTTTAGTTGTGTCGCCATGGAGCTTTGTAATAGTTAATTTTATGTATCAATTTTACGGGGCCACACAGTGCCCACTGTCTAGTCAAACATTATTCTGGGTGTGTCTGTGAGAGTATTTGTGAATTAAATTAACATTTGAATCTAAGTAAGCAGATTGCTCTTCCTAATGTGGATGGGCCTCATCCAATCAATTGCAAGACCTGAATAGAACAAAAAACTGAGTAAGAGGGAACTACTGCCTGACTGCTTTGAGCTGGGGCATAATTCTTTTTCCTACTTTCAGCCTTGAAGTGAAACATAGTCTCTTCCTGGGTCTCAAGCCTGCTAGCTTTCACACTATAGCTTACACCATTGGCTTCCTTGTTCTCAGGCCTTCAAAGTCAGAGTGGAACTTACATGATTGGTTCTCTTGGGTTTTCAGCTTGCTAAACATATATCTTGGTATTTTTCAGATTCTGTAATTGTGAGAGCTAATTCAATACAATAAATAAATCACACATTATATATAAAAACTCTAGCAAATGAGGAGGGTGGAAAAAGAAAAAAAAAAAGCAGAATGTTAAACCCAAACCCCAGAGATTCTGATTCAGTAACTCTGGCCTAGGGCCTAGGGATCTGCATTTTAATAACCTACCTTTGGTGATTCTGATGCAACTAGTCCACAGAACACGTACTGACAAAATAACAATCTCTGGGATAAAGAGATACTCCTTGGCCTGGCTTTCAGGGCACTCTACAGTTTGATTTCAACTTACTTAGCCAACAGCACCCCTCCCTCACCCTCACCCCACATCTCAACCATAGTAATTGAGAGTAAACCAGTTGGCGACATGCTTTGTGTCATACAGTTCCTGGGTATTTGCTGGAACTCCTCTCTCTGCTTGGAAAGCTCTCTCTCACTTCGTCTATTGAAGCCCTACCTTCCCTCAAGGCCAAACAAAAAGTATACCCCCTCCAAGAAGCCATTCTCAACTTCCCCAGGCAAAATTAATCTTTCCTGTCCCTTTTTCTCCTTGCCCTAGTATCTCAACTATAACACAGAATAGTTCAAACTACAGGTTGCCACCCATTAGCAGGTTGTGACCAGATTTTTATTTAAATTTATGATTACTAGAATACAATACTCTAGAAGATATCCATGTGAGATATTATAATATGGGCATTGTAAAATAAATTTATTTCAGTTAAATATACACATGTATGTTTTGTGTTGTGATATAAAATGCATTTCTTGTGGGTTGCAGTAAAATAACCACAGTGAGAGCCGCTGCTATAGCGCTCATCCCAATTTGCCTCTCACAAGAGCCAACAGGATAGCTTTCTGTTTCCCTTTATTGTGAACCTTTGGAGAATAATAAATAAAGTCATCTTCACCCCCCCAAAAAATAAATAAATAAACAAATCACACATTTATGTATCATATATACGGATACATACACACACGTACACACCCTGTTGTTTCTGTTTCTCTGGAGAACACTGACTAATACAGGGTTAGATCACTAGGTGATTTCTAAAGGTCTTTTTACCTGTAAAACTATATTTTGCTTTGAAAAAAAGAGAAGGAAAAAAACTCTTAGGGCACTATGGAATGCTTTTCATTTTAGATATAAATTTTGGGAAGATGGAGTAATTACAGGTATATATCTGCTTATAGGGAGCACAGATTAGCATCTGAGATGCGAGAAGGAATAGCGCAGTTGCTGATATTCAGGAGCAAGGCTGGTGCTATCTTTCGGTCTTTGGTGTTTTCCTGTTGAGCATAAACAATTTCACAGAATATCGATGTTGGACAAGGCCACCCTGTGAATGTGACAGAACAAGAAACATACCAGACCACTTCACAATCACATCAGAACATAGACAAAATAGTGAACATTGACCAAACCACAATATGACCAAGCAGCCTCATATGCGGGCTATCTTGAGAGATGCAGCTGCTACTCCTTTATCTATCAGAGCGTTAGACTGGACTCATTCATCCTAACATGTACATAAGATGTATTATGACATTAATCACAGAATGTCACTACTTCCTGATGGCATCAACTCCAGAGCAGAACTCTATTTTCTTTAATTCTCCCCAGAATTATCCAACTTGAGCCAAAATCCTATAAGTAATTTTCTATATCTTTTTATGGAGATACCTCATGGTGTGTGTTCTTCCTCACTGCATCAAGTAATAAACCCAGCTGTTGAACTGCAAGTTGCAGTGTAACTTAGTGTAGCACGTGTTTGTGTGGCCTGTGGGTAGAGGACACTGACATATAAAAAGCAGTTCTATCTCTTGCCTACTACCATGATTATGCTTTCTATAGCAATTAGTTTAAAGACAGGGAAGAGAAAGAGAAAGAATGAGAATCTGACAAGACTTCTCTATCCCAACTTGACCCTTTATAGCATGAAGCTGTGTCTTCAATGTGTAAATTTAATTGCCTTTTATCATGTCTTCAAAGAGAGACTGAGACTGGGAGGCCCCGCCAGGCCCTATCGTAGTCTCCAGAAACTAAACATATTTGGCCTGTGGGTGGTGTATCCTTTGCTCTCCTCCCATTCTTGGCCAGACTCCATGCAAAACAATATGCAGGCATGATAGCAGGAGTGAAGTGTGGCCACATGACACCTGCCCCTTCCCACTTTGCTCCTGTTTCCCAGGCAAAGGTCAGGGTTACTTAGCAAGGATTATAAGATGCAACTTGCGTAGGCCACATGCCCCCTCAACAAAAAATAGGGTCATCTGCCTCTTAATACCCAAATCACAGCAACGCTGAATGCTTATTGAACAAATTAGCATAAAATCTATCTGATTCCTGATGTCTTCACCTCAAATATGTCTTAGCATTATTTCCTAAGTGACACTGCTGCAATTATGATTGAAAGCTCATAATCCGTGAATATCTTGTTACAGGCTCAGCCTAGACGAATGCAAAAATTGAGACAGATTTAACTCATATTAAGATTCTTTAGAAACAACTACCTCTTCACTAAAACACCCATGTCTGGTAATGAAAGATCCTCTTTCAAATGAAGGCTAAGATGACTGTACTTTGCCCTTGAAACATAATCCATATTTTCTCAAAGATATCTTGGAAGATCAACCTGCAACCCAAGATATGAAAATAACTCTTCATTTCCTATTCTTACACCAGCATTGACAGAATTGTCACTGGTTCCAGAAATCTCTAGATTTTGCTTATTACTTGGAAATGTATTACTCATAGACCAATGTAGAATGCCGCAGCTGGGTAAGTTATTATTTAGTTCCATGATTACATTTGTATAATGGGAGAATGAGATTCAGACAATGAAATGACTCCACCTGAACCAAGAGAGCAGTCGGTTCTGGACTAGTAATCTAGGACCATGGTCCTCAGAGTTTGGTCCCTGGACCAGCAGCATTGGCACCTCCTCAGAGTTTGTAGAAATGCAAACTCTTGAGTGTCAGCCTAGATCCACCAAAGCAGAAACTCTGGAGTTTTTAATAAGCTCTCAGGTGGTTCCTCAGGCATGTGAAAGCTTGAGAACTACTAGTCTAAAGATTGGGACACTCTCCAGCATAGGAAGCAAAACATGTTTTTCTTTAACTTTCTAACACTTGTCACTTGATTCATTTTCAGTCGCTATTTGTTAAATAATTTAATGAATTCCACATTCACAACACAAATGTGATGTGTTGGTTTTTGTTTTATAATTTCTAAACAGTCAATAATTCAATAAAATAAACATCAATTGAATTCTTAACATATTCATGGCACTGAGGAAAGAGAAATTGAAACAATGTGGTCTCTAACTTTAGGGAATGAATGGTACAGACATGTGTGCACTCTGATAACTGGGATGGGGCCATTGTAGCTGACAAAACCCGCTGCCCAGAGAGAAGACAAGAGGGCATACTAATTTCTTTCTGGGCAATTTCTTGGAAGGGTGTGGGGAAGTCTGGTAGGACATGTAGGACCTCTGAGGGCAGAGATTAGCTGGAGTCAGAGGGAGAGCATCTCAGAGAGAGGGACCTGATGAATGGAGCCCACATCCGGCAGAGCGTGGGGGCAAGAAACCCCTCAGGAAGTGGAGAGTTGCCTTCTGTGGTCAAAGCCCAGGGATGGCAGCAGGGAGAGGATCTGGAAAACTCAGTTTGTACCAAGTGATGAGATGTTGGAGTCTGGCCCTTATTTTATCCAGGGGAGTTTCCCTGAGTTACTGTATAGAGGAGAGATGTGAAGAAAGCCACAGTCTGAAGGATAATTCAAGTGAAAATATGAAAGAGAGGTAGACACTGAAAGCAGGAAGAATAATTTAAACATTATTACTCAGGATAAGGCAAGAAAGGATGAGATACCAAGGCAGAAAATGGCAAGATAGAAAGAAGTGAGGATATAGCCAAGATAGTAGAGAAAGTGAAGCCGGAAAGAAGCTGAGTGCTGATACCCATGGGAGCTGAGGTAGTGAAGGGCAAGGCTGCTGCAGCAGGTTACTCTGGATGTGGGAGGATGGTGCTGCAGGGAGCAGTTTGGAAAGTGAAAGGTGCAGTGAGATTTGCTTGTGGTGAATTTGGAGCGTCCTACAGAAACAGTGTGACATTAAGTGAAGAATTGCATATGGAAGCCTGAGTCTCGAAACAGACGTACGGGCTTAGCAGATATGTGCGTAGATGTCCAGACACTAGCAATGTAGTAATTATGACATCATAGGAAAAAATGTAGACAATGAGAAAAGTGCGTTGTGAAAATAACTTTTGTAAGATATCTATTTAGAAGCCCCCAGGAAGAAGAGGACTGAGGAGATGGTGGTAGAGAGGAAGGACAATAATCTAGAAAGTACAATTGAAGAAACCAGAGAAGCAGGCAAGGAAAGTCAGCATTTATGTAGTATTTACTCTGAGTCAGGCTTGTACTAAATGCTTTATATGAGTAATCTCCTGAAATCCTCATGAGGACATACTGAAGTAGGAATTAGTAATCCTTTTGTACAGAGAAGCAAAACTGAGGCTTACAAATCCTCAGTGACCTGCCGAAGCTCACACAGCTAGAAAGTAGTGGAGCCAAAGGTCCAAACCCAGACTCAAAATACAAGGTTTTAACCACAACCCAGAAAAGATGCTTCAGGGGAATCATCTTTCCTGCCAGAGATGCAGAGAGGGAGGTGAGAAGCATCTCACTAAACGCAAAACCACTGTGTTCCCAGTGGCCCCTAAGTGTATGGTTTCAGTGGACAGCACCCGGTAGCTATGAAGTGAGGGTGAGTGTGTGTGAAGATAAGAAGACAGACGGATGGGCAGCTTTCCCACTGGCTGTGCTAAGTACGGGCGTGAGAAAGAGTGAGGTGGCTGGAGGATTCATGGCATGTCTTGGATGGAAAAACTCTGAAGGTTACAAGCTGAGGAAAGAACCTAAATTCTGTGACAGGAGAAAAAGGAATGATGTCCTATCTCTGCCAAGCTCCCTTTGTCACAGAAATAAAGCAGTCCTGGCTCATATGAGCAAAACCGTGAGTGCGAACAGGACTTCCAAACAGAGTGCATTGGGTGAGGCACGCGTGTACTTATCCGCTAAGGTAAGCCTGCTGTGCCCAAGAGCAGGCAGGAGAGCCCCAGCTCAAGTCAGCCCGTGAACAGGAGCAAGCACAGGACAAGCCACAGGGTTTGGGACGCTGATAGAAAGTGACCATTCTGTACAAGAGCGTCCAGGGACCTGCTTTGACCCATGTCACATCGTGGTGTCTGATTGATCAGTGGTGGATTGAAATTGTCTCACCATTTTGAGTTGGTGAAGAGTAAAACTGACAGAGACTAAGCCATAGGCCTCAGTCTTCTCTACAAAGAGGGAGGGGGAGGGCAGGGGCCAAGTTTCAGGTTGAGAAGAGACGCACTGAAAAAGCACTGTGGCAGTCTCTCCACGCCCTGCTTCTAAATAGCTGTTCTGCTGCAAGTTACCAATTTGGGGGACCTTTACTGAAACTTTACAAGCCTTCTGTGACATTTGCTGTAACCACCTAATAGTGATTCTATTATAACCTTTGAGAAAATTCAGTTCAATACCAGAGACTTGAAGGCGCTCATTTTCTCAAATCGCTCGACATTTCTGGCTCACGGATGGGGACGGGTCAGGCGAGTGCTTGCATAAAGGCCAGGTGCCCGTGCCCTTTGAAGCAAGTACATTCTGGGTTACTATATTTCATTCCCCCAACATCTCTGTCATCCTCACTCCCAACATTTTTCCTGCTTCTTTATGTGTTGTTCCAATTCCTTTCTTCACCACAATCTCCCCTAATGACATGAGAAAACCAGCATGCATTTTCACCTGGAGTTCCACTGAAAACACTTTCGTCACTCTTTAGAATATTTTCTTCCCTTTTTAACAATTTCCCCGTCACTTTCAAATTTTTTTTTTTAATCTTATACATCTAAACCATTCTGTTTAGGAAAAACCAACAGACCTGTTGCAGAAAATGCAGTTTAGCCTGTATTATATATTTACTACAAAATAAAGTTAATATATTTACTTTAAATGAATGCAAACTTGGACAAGGTACTCAACCTCCCCGAGTTCCAATTATCAAGTCGATCAAGTAGTAGATTAATAGCTACTCACACGAGTATTATGGGGATTATGTGATAACACATAAATCACTGTCTGGCACACAGAGACAGAGAACAAATATGGAATATCATCTCCCTCTGTTTCTTTCCTTACAACGTGCTTCCGATACAAAATAGTTTTGTCCTGTCTCTTCCATCACATGGAGCAAACTCACAGGGAGAGGTACTGAGAATCTGGAAAACAAACAAATGACTAGTAACAGTTGGACCCAAATTCCAGGCATCATTGACATGGCCCTTCAGCACAAACACATACAGTTTTGCTCCCGTGTGTCTTTCATGCTGAATTGTGTCTTTCTATCTACAGGGACCCGATGCAGTAATAGTTGTGTTCATTCCATGTTTAATGAATGAGTGAACACATGAATGAATGAATGAGCAAATGGATAATGCAAACATCAGAAGTTAGATAAATTGCAGGACCGAGGTACTGTGGGGTTTCTTTATTAAACAATGTACTAAGAAATAGTGGACTTCACCTCAATACCACCTACTCCACTCCAAAGCGTCTTCCTACACAAGTGAAGTCTTTGAGGATGTGGAATTCTGAGATTTGAGTCTGAGGCTTTGCACTCTGAATAAATGACAGTCTCCTAAGGAGCCCCGGCCTTTCGTTAGCTGTGTGATGCAGGGCAGTGCCCGCATGCTCCCAGAGCATCAGTGTCTTGATAGATAAAACGTGTACTGCTCAGCAGGGTTGGAAAGAACAAACGGGATAATGATTATGAAAATATTTTTCTGAACTTCAAAATACTTTTTTGCATGAACACAACTGCCTCTTGGATTTCTCCATCAGAACACCTCAAACACAGTGTGTTTGAGCTAAACTCACGGTGATGTCCATGGCCACCTTTTCAGCTCAACAGCCCCCACCACCGTGAGAAGCACGACAGTGGAGTCTCCTAGCAGATTCGCAATGATAGCACACTCCTCCCTCTCGCTGGGTGCTCCGTCAAGCCAATAAGAAAAACCTTTTAATTTTAGCTCCTTAAACCCCAACCTTAGGCCCTTCTTGCTTTTTTGTTGTTATTTTTTAAATCTGTAGTTTCATTACCAAACATAGGGTTTATCCCATGCATATATGGATGTACTTAATATCTATTATTTGTTTGATCACACTTTCACTTTGCTTAGACAAAAAGGATTTAGGACATTTGCATATGACCATAGAATAAATAGGTGAGAGCATTGCATCAAAGAAAGAAATAAGGGCAGGAAGAGACATATAAAACACAGGTAAGCATAAGAGAAACTTAATATGTACTTACAAGCAATTCATCCTTCTTCTCTTTTTTGCTAACAATACTCTAAGTTTCATTTACCTCCTCCACTAGGTCATATGTGAA
This sequence comes from Propithecus coquereli, assembly GCF_000956105.1. Classification (NCBI taxonomy): domain Eukaryota; kingdom Metazoa; phylum Chordata; class Mammalia; order Primates; family Indriidae; genus Propithecus; species Propithecus coquereli. The sequence goes on from NW_012148086.1 coordinate 192,809, forward strand.
GGGAATCCACCTCCAGTTCCAGGGGACGCATACTGGTAGATGTAGGCCAGTGCTAGCAATCCCATTCCTCATTGCTGGTGGGCAGAGATGTAAGCAGAAATCTGCAGGTAGGCTCCTCTTCTTCCTTTCCATTGAGCATGTCTTTTTGGGATGGAATCATCGTTCACCTATGAGAAGAACTCTGATGACGAAAGCCAACATACGGAGGAAAAAAGCAGATGGAAAGAGCACATCCTTGGCCAGGCACAGTGGCTCACACTTGTAATCCTAGCAATCTGGGAGGCTGAGGTGGGAGTTTTGCTTGAGGTCAGGAGTTCAAGACCAGCCTGAGCAAGAGTGAGACCCCATCTCTACTAAAAAAAATAGAAAACTTAGCCTGGTGTGGTGTTTCTCATCTATAATCCCAGCTACTTGGGAGGATTGCCCAGGAGTTTGAGGTTGCTATGAGGTAGGCTGACACCATGGCACTCTAGCCTGGGTGACAGAGAAAGACTCTGTCTCAAAAAAAAAAAGAGTACATCCTTGCTGAATCACAGAATTAATCAGCATCACAGCCACGTTCTGTCTCTGTACTTCTTGGATAAGATAACACCTCCCCCTTACTTCCTTTAATGTCAGCTGAATAGGAGTTTTCCAGTACACACATTCTAAAGGCTACATAAAGTTAATACACAAAAATGCGTATGATTTATATTGAAATGTTGCTTAATATGAACAATATACCTGGAGAGAGCAAAGACTGAAATATAATTGTAATTCAATGACCATAAAATCAAAACAAAACTATTTGTATAGAAAAAGAGCAGCTTCCTTGTACTGAAACAAAGAAACTAACAAACCAAAAAATAAGTTCTTTCCATGGGCTATTATGAAGGGGATAGAAAGTTTTCTATGCTTGTGTTTTTAAGGTCCTTAAATGTGAATCAGAGATGCTATTTAGGAAAGTCACTTCCACAAGTGACCAGACGGTGTTATGAGTGTTGCCTTAGCTATGTGGTAATTTTGAATTGCTCCAAGAATAATATTTACCTACTTAGATTCTAGCAGATGGAACAGGGTGTATATCTCACACATAGTCCATGAGTAAGATTTTTCATTGTTTAATGGCAAATGGATAGCTATGAGCTTAAAGATAAAGACTGTGGCCAGAACATATTTGTAATACCATTCAGTTATCCTTTAGGGCCTAGCACATAGCAGGCGTTCAACATACAAGTTGAAGCTTTAGTAGTGAGGAGTCCATGAGTGTATCAGATACCCCTCTTCATCATCCTTCCCATCCCAACACAAATGTCACTTTCTTCGCTTTAAGCCTCTGAAGAGGCCAGCTCCATAGTTGAAAGCCTCTAGAGGACATTTCTAGAACCTACCTATATTCATGGAACTCTCTTAATTTGCAAATCTTACTTGATTTATTTCCATTCATCCTGCCACACTGTCTCCAAAAGGTGGGACATGTCAACCGGGGTCTTCACAGTGCCTCCAGATCCCAGCCCATGCCTGGGTCTGATGATCAATGAATACTTGCTAAGAGCATTAATAATAAAACACATGAGAAAACTTGTGGGGTGTTTTTGTTTTGTTTTGTTTAAATAATAAGTGCTGTGGACTGAATTGCCCCCCCACACCAAATTTGCATGTTGAAGCCCTAATCCCAATGGGATGGTATCTGGAGGTGGGGCCTTTGGGAAGGGATTAGGTTTAGATGAGGGCAGGAGGAAGGGACCTCATGAAACGATTAGTGACCTTATCAAAAGAGACACCAGAGAGCTTGCTTCCTCTTTCTCCACCCACATGCACTGAAGAAAGGCCACATGTAGACATGGCAAAAAGTTACATCTGCAAGCCAATGAGAGAGCCCTCACCAGACACCAAATTGGCCGGTACCTTGTTCTGGGACTTCCAGTCTCCAGAGCTGTGAGAAATAAATTCCTATTATTGTGTAAGCCACCAGTCTGTGAACAGTATTCTGTTATAGCAGCCTGAGCTGACTCAAACAATAGGGGAAGATAATAAGGACAATGAGTGAGAACAGAGGTGCAGACAGGATCAGAGAGTCTGAGAAGAAAGAGCTCAATGCAAAATTTAACAATTTCTCAACTTTCCTGGCACTGAGCATGGCTTGATTCAAATATATATCCACAGAGATTTTAGTTAGGCAGACCTGGGCTCTAGTAGATCTATTCTCCTTCCATAAAATAGAAAACAATCTCAATATGCCCTAAGGTTGATAGGATAGTGGTCTTATTTCCAGTTTGAAGATCTAATTGTAGGCAAAGGCTTATAATTTCCGCTTTGACCACCCATGTTTCACATTAACAGCAGTGATAGTAGTCGTAGCTACCATTGCTTGCTCGTGTGCCTGGCACAGAGCTTTCCCACTCTGGTATCTCATCTCTACACTCTGAGGCAAATGGTGTAATCTCCCTTTCTCAGATGAAGAAACTCATGTCAAGAAGCCACAGGTACTAAGGCGCATCCAAGACATCAATTCAAATGCATTTGACTCTAAAACACATGTTTATCTACTACCATTTCATTCTTGAAGACATGCCTATCTAGTTTTCAAGTAAACCATTTTAAATGCATATCTTTTTAAAATAAATCATTTCCACATTTTCCTGCTATTACCACTACTCTTTGCCATAAGAATGCTAACACTGTTACAGTAGCAGAATTATTTCAGGTTTTACCAATTTTAGCTGCTTCTCCAGTATTCGTACCTCTCCTCTTTGATGCATTGTTGACTTCGGTGCCCACATATCCTCATGAAAGCCAGTCTGACCTGCAAGCAATTTGCTCCTCTAGGTTCACATCCACATCTTGGCTGCAGTGTTTGCTCAAAAGGAGCTAAAAATACAAAGCGCAAACCTTTCAGTTCCTCCTATGAGAAAACTGACACTTGCTTAAGGACTTTAGTCGCTAGGTCAAAAAGTTCCTGGTTTCTTTCTATCTATTGAAAAAGAAAAAAAAAATAGAAAACAAATCTCACTGATATCTAGAATCAATGCCCCAGGCATTGCAGGTTATAAGGAGATTGTGGCCATGTGGTGTTCAGCAATTTGAAGTTAAGAAAGGCATTATAGCTACAATTAGGTGAACTCTCACATATTTATTTTAGCAAAAGCATCTCAGAGATAGCTATAAATTTTCAGTTTAATATCTATTTCAGTGAAATCACCTGTATCCACTGGGGAACAATTGAATGCACAGACAATGCTTGTTAGATGAATTTAACACTCACCTTAATTGGCAAATCCAGTATTTCATTAATTCCAAAATGGTACTAATTTTCCAATATGCATAATTAGGATAAACAAATATTTCTATCTTTTTCATTGCTATGTAACATTTGTGAACCTCAGCCTCTTAGAAATTCTGTGAAACTATGGGATCATAGTAATACTAATAATACTTCAAATTATATTAATAATGAAATACATATGTAAAGTATAAAATTAAACATTTCTACATACCTTTTCTTGATTATATGTCATAGCATCCCTTTGAGAAATTTACAGGGTATAGTGTCACTACTTTATAATGAGAAAAGAGAATTAGAATCTCAGGTTAAGAAAATATAGTCAAGTGAATTACCCTAACTCAATTTATTTATCTTTTTAGTTGTTTGATTTGTACAAGACTATGCTTTTTCCAGTGGAGAAATTTTTTGTGTCTGTATAGCATGGTAAAATGTCCAAGTTCTGCCTTTACTACTAAGCAATACATTCTGAGACACCTGGTACAGGGAAAAGAAACTCTTTAAGGTTCTTTCCAGCAGCTCAGTTCAAACTCTAAGATGCAAAGAGCCAAGGAGAGGAACTCCCAGACAAAGGGGGAGAAAACATGCCAGGAGTCCTCCTACTCTATCATGCTGGGTGGATCCCTGAGCCTTTCCAAGCCTTATATTTCTTTTATTTAAACTTAGGGTAACTACTTAAATGAAATAATCTGTTTAAAGTACCTGGCAGAGATATAATGCATAATAAGGTCCCCAGACAGCAGCTACCACTAGCAACAACAATGAAAGGATCTGTCCCAATAAAATCAGATTATGGTGAAATAAACCTTTTCTGTTAATAAATATAAGGTATTAGTTAGAATACATGCATTTATTTATTTATTTTTATTTTTTTTAATTTTTATTTATTTCATCATATTATGGGGTACAGATGTTTAGGTTACGTGTGTTGCCCTTGGTTCCCCTCCCCTCAAGTCCGTGTTTCAAATATGTCCATCCTTCGGGTAGTGCGCATTGCACTCCTTTGCTGCTGTAACAAATTATTACAAACTCAGTGGTTTAAAACAACACAAATTTATCTTCCTAAAATTCTGAGGGTCAGAAGTCCAAAATATATTTCACTGGCCTAAAATGAAGGTGTCATAGGGCCATGTTCCTTTCAGAGGCTCCAGGAGACAATCTATATCCTTGTCTTTTCCCACTTCTAGAGGTCATCTGTCGCTCCATGAATTAATATTAAACGTGTTTTGGGACAGGATTTGTCTTAGGAGTTTTTCAGAACTTTTCCCTGAAGGAATATGGGAACATGTTGGTTTGCATTTCGAATGCTGTTACACTCGGAAGGGCGTCTCTGAAAGGCAGTAGCGGCTGTATCCCACGAGGCGCCGCATTTCTCAGACCTAAAGAATTGGATTTGCTTTGTAAAGCGCAAGTGAATCTGTTAAAAACTATAGGCTGAGAGCTGACAATGGAGTGCCCTCTGGAACAAACAGCTTCCTGGAAACGACTGCTTCCCGAATGGCTAAAAGCAAAGCTTTTGTTTAAACCACTCTAGACTACCTGTCTCCATTCACAATAACCTAATAAACATGGAGCCTACATATCTCTGTTTAACCCCTGTTTAAATGATAAACTTACCTTAGAATTTAGAAATTAACCTTTGAAAGACTTTGTAACCGTTTTCTCACGTAAATAGAATTAGTTAAAGAATCTGTAGAAGCCTTCTGTAAAAGCCTTTTGAAAATCTGTTAACCTGAGAGGAACTACCTGCTGTTATGTAAATCTGTTACCCTGACAATTGTTCACTATTTCCTATAAGTTACCATGTAAGACCTCATTCGGGGCTTTTGAGACCAACGGAGAGGTCTAAGCCCCCTGAGCTCCCGCTTTGCCTATAATCTTTATAAACTTATAAAACTATATCTTTGTCTCAGTGTATTCTTTTATTTCTTCCATTTTCCATTTTTCTCTATTATTTTCTTATCCCTTACAACTCTACCAAAGGGACCCGGTTTTTTGCAGGGAACACTGGCCACGTTCCCGGCAATCATCTACAATCCTTTGCTCATGGCACCTTCCTCCATCTTCAAAGAAAGCAGCACAGAATCTTCAAATTCTTCTTTGCCTCTCTTCCTTTCTCTTTTGCTTATAAGGATCCTTCACCCTTCCAGATATCCCAGGATAAGTTTCCCATCTCAAGATTCTTAGCCAAATCTGTAAAGTTCCCTTTACCTTGAAAGCTACTTATTCAAAGTTTCCAGTGATTATAACACGGACATTTTTGAGGGACCATTATTCTGTATAGTAATTAAAAACTATTAATAGTGCTAATTTTTTTGGTACACCACCATCACCTATTATTAGAAAGAGATATCTCTGTGAAGTTTATATGTTGTTTGGATTTGGGTTGCTATTTGTGTAAATAAGAATATAAAATATGAGAGGGAGATTAGAGTTAAGGTTGACAGGGCTTAGTTAAGAGCAAGATTAGAGGTAGGGTTGACGGGACTCAGTTAAAAGAAACCCAGGGCCCAGCTACATCATTGACCTTGTTCAACATGTGCACAATCATTTTGGACATTGCAAAAGAAGAACACCACCAAATTGTTAGTTATGCGGGGCTTGGAAAGAGAGTAAAGTCCTGCTCACATGTGGATTTGTAAAGTCCTTCAAAGGCATAAGATACAAGTTTATTCTAGTAGAACAGAATTCAATACGCATTAATGTAAAGTCCTACTCCTGGGTCCAAGAAGTTAATGATATAAAAAATGAGGGAGATATAGTTCTGCAAGCATGATGTCTAAATACAGAATTCAGACAAACAAACATATACCTTATGGTTTTCCCTTGGTTTTAACAAGAAGGTCACTGTGATTTGAAATGGGAAATAAATAACCAGTTTTTGATAGGTCAGTATATCACTCTCCTCATTGTTTTTACGCATTTATTGTATTCAATTTTCACAGAAACTTTATGTGTGAAACTTTGTTCTCTCCATTTTACAGATAAAAAATTGGGGGACTCAGAAAAGTAAAGTAAATAGACACGTCATATGTCTATCTGTTACTAACCATAATGTGAAACCAGATCTTTCTGACTCCAGATCCCTTGATCTTCCAAATACATTTACTCTGAGAAGTGACTGCTAAAACATGTATTTATAATTTATACTACTGAAATAAAAGTATTAAAGTTTGAAATAGAAATGTGTTCAATTATAAGTAAGAAAGCTACCATCCAGAAATTCAGTAAAGATGGTTCCAGCAGAGTTATCCATGTGGATAGAAATATTCTATATTATTGCTGTTCAATATAACTCCAACTGACCCCAGATAGCTACTAGGCAATTAAAATGTATCTACTATATTGGACAATACAGTTCTAGAGTGAGACATTAGATTGAAGTAATCACAATGTTGATTGTAAGAGTTCATTCATCTCCAACGTTCTGTAGTTCTGTAAGTTCAAACAGCTCAAGGGTGATGGTTGCAGGCAGAGGCACTGACTAGGTCCCTTTAACCACAAGGCAAACAAACAAAAGTTGGAGGGTATCGAAGGGTGATTATTCTTTTATATTACAACAGCAGAAGATCTATTCCTCCATCTCTGAGTCAAAAGGAGACATTAGAATGAGATGACAGGTCTAGAAAATGTAGCTTGTGGACTAACAGAGATTTCTTCAGTTTTTGTTTCTGGTTAATTTCTTGCACCCATCATTCAGGTAGAGGAATTCACCTACAGGTTAACTGTGAAAATAAATTGGCTCCAGACCATCCCAAATCCTAGGCAATTGGGACTATGTATCCAATGATACTTTGGTTGGATACAAATATATCCAACTCACGTCTGATTTTTATTACTGTTATGAAATAAAAAATAAACCTAGACAGTTACAGATTTGGCCAAGATACAACAATCATATTCTACCCTACCCTTCCAACTAATTATAACTAGAAACTGTGAACACAACACATGACGCACCTATGGGAAGACTTTGGAAGACAAAGCAAAGAAGGAAGACTCACTAGGGACCTCAGGATTCGAGGAACAAATGCAGTAAGTTCCATTGGGTTTTTGTTTTTTCATGTTTGTTTGTTCTTATTACCATTTGTTATACATACACACACACACACACACACACACACACACACACATGCACACACACACACATCCCCTAAACTGGGTAGTAGAGCAATTCATAACCCAGATCTTCCAACAAACACACAGGAAAAAAAATTCTCAAGAAAACTCCATTCCTACCAGAGGACCTAGAAGAAAGTGGTCCTGCGGGATGGAACCATTTCGACTAAACTCACCATATTCCAGGTGAATGCCATGCAAGAAGTAAGTGCTGTACCTTCCCACTGACTCAGCTGCTAAGCACAAGTAGAGCACTTTCAACTATCCTCACCTTGCATTTAGCAAAGATAAGCAGAGGTAGAGCCCTAACTCTCCCCATTCGTACTGTAGCCAGAGACGTTTGGGGCAGAGTGTTTACTACTATCCTTGTCCTGTATTAGGCAAAATCCAGGAAAGAGGCAGAGCCCCCTTTCTCACCCAAGTAAAGAATACAAGGAAGACAAGAAGAAAAAGAAGCCAGAGGAAGTGTTCCTTAAGTTTGTATATGAAGTCCTTCCTGAATATCCAGAATCAACACATTGAAAGCTTAAAGAACTGAACTGCAGGGTAGAATAGCCCATGTTTTAGACCTGTCATTGGAAGCACATCAGTGGGAACAACAGGATAATACTGCAGAGGCTTTGAAAACTAATTTGATATTCAAGTCACAGCCCGCAAAAATGGGTACAGAAACATGTTCTGAGCCTACGTGGATTGAGTGCCTGATGAAACAAAAACATTTAAAAAGAAACGAGTCTTACAGCATAATAGTAAAAATGTTCAGAAAACAATCCTAAATTACACAGCATATCAAGAATTAGTCAAACCTCAATAAGAAACAGGTGCTGACACAGACAGTAACATGAAAATTATCTGATAAGGCCTTTAAAGTACCTTTTATACAAATGTTCCAACAAGCAATCATGGACACTCTTGAAACAAAGCAAA